>NC_055970.1:22353744-22443744 GCF_018492685.1 Alosa sapidissima | reverse complement strand
GTGCACAGGAGCATGAGAGAGATTACATTTACTGCAGTGTTGTTGCAATTGTTTTTCTGTTCAATTGGGCTCTCTTGAGTTCCATTCTGACTTTGCAATTTTGTATGTTTGTTTGTTTGTGTGTGTGTGTGTGTGTGTGCGTGCATGCGTGCGTGTGTGTGTGTGTTACAGGAGGTCCAGCTGATGGGAGGATCTTACCTGGAGATCAACTTCTGAAGGTGAATAACACCCCAGTAGAGGATCTACCCCCTGACCAGGTCCAGGAGATGATTGGGTAAGAGGCTTTTCACAGTGCGCAGCACACCCAGTCTGTATGCTTTGTGTGTGTGTTTTTATTTGTGTGTGCGCATGTGTGTGTGGCCTGTTCAGTTATGTGGAAGGGTTTTAGTTCCAGTCTTTCCAGTGTAGCAGCACGGCAAACCTTAAGCAGAAGGCTACTGTTCACCTTTTCTCTGTTTGCTCGAGTGCCATGAAGGAAAAAGTGAAAGTGTTGACATGGAGTAAAATGGTTCTTTCTGCACCTTTCGTCCTCTGTTAGGGACAGTCAGGAGTCGATTACTGTCACAGTCCTGAGGCACATGTCAGTAAGTACACTTCCTCTGCTCACAAACTGCTCTTAACTTTACTCATTATATAAGATAGCAAGTATAAACCCTGTATAGAAATAGAAATATTCCTATCACACACACACAATATTCCTATCACACACACTCCTATTCCTAATATAGCAGGCACAGGCACTTGACAGATGCTATTCTTATGTTCAGCTCTTTGGAATTTCAATTTGTTCGTAATGGATCAGGTAAATGTGAGGTGTGAATCTTTTCTGTGTGAAACGATTTACAAATCGGATGTTTTTCCCTCAGGTTCCAAAATCTTCCTTGATGACGGCGGAGAAGAGAGCCCGCCTGAGGAGAAATCCAGTGAAAGTCCGCTTTGCTGAGGAGGTGCTGGTCAACGGACACACTCAGGTGAGGATTTCACAAGCACAGGAACACATCAATCATCCACACTCAAGAGCCGCAGAGTGCACAGACACAGGACATAGTGTCATTCCTTTCTTACTCACTTTCTCTCTCTCTTTCTCTCTGTGTCTTTCTCTCTGTCTCTCTATCTCCCTCTGTCTCTCTCTCTCTCTGTGTCTTTCTCTCTGTCTCTCTCTCTCTCTCTGTGTGTCTCTCTTTGTCTTTCTCTTTCTCTCTCTCTCATTATATCCCTCTCCCACTGTCTCTAATTACCTATTTGTGTTTCCTGTATTCTCTTCTTAACACAGTTCTCCAGTCATTATTGTTGTGAAGGTTTGACGCAATTGTTAATGTTGTAAAAGTTTAATTCTGCTCTCCTGTTCCCAGGGAAACTCTCTGCTCTTCCTCCCCAATGTCCTGAAAGTCTACCTGGAGAATGGCCAGACCAAGGCCTTTAAGTTTGACAACACCACCACTGTCAAGGTTAGCCTTTAAACCTGTCTTCTCCGAGAACAGCGCAACTTCCTGTGAATTCACACAAGCTCAGTGTAGTTGTACAAAGCACAACCTGGTGCACTTACTTTAAAGGTCAGGGCTGTGTGTGTGTGTGTGTGTGTGTGTGTGTGTGTGTGTGTGTGCGCGTCTGTGTTTGTGTTTCGAAATCAAAAAGGTTTACGTAATATTTCTGTGACATTGTACTGACATTTGTGCAGCTGTCAGTGTAGTCTATTCTCTAAGGAAAACATCTGTTGTCTGAGGTAGCTCTAAGCTGTCGAATCAAATTTACACATGATGTGTGATCCCTTACCATCCAGCCAATCAGAGCAAGGTAGATTCAGCCAATCAGGACAAATACCTACCTGTCATGTTACAGTTATATGAAAGCCAATGCAGCTTGTTTGGACAGTGTTTGCATTGCAGGTAACATAGGGTAGAGTATTTGAGGCTGATAAGCTAATCAGCCAAACAATCACATCTCACTAAAGTTACATGGGCAACATACCCCATAATCATATAAATTCTCCATTAAACATGACTTAAGAAATTATAAATTCCATTCAGTGCATTAGTGGGAAAATATGATGTGAATATGATCAGGTAACACTGTTATGACCTATTCTACAATTACAAAGTGCACAGTCACTTTTCTCACAGTCACATTTGTAAAACAAGATATCGTTGCCAGAAACTCATGGATACATTTTGTTTCAAAGCTAGGGCCCTAATTTAGATGATGGACCAAGAGCTCACTGTATTAAATTAGAAAATAGGTTGAGCCTCATCATTGCATTATCTTTAGTTAGACTTTAGGCTCTGCTCTTTGCCTGCCTTTTAAATTAGGGCTGATGTGGCCTAATAGCACGGTCACAGTTTGTCATTAGATTTTATATCAACCACATGGCCTTTATTAACGTCTTGGTTATTGTTTTTTTTTTCTTCCTCAGGACATTATTTTGACTCTGAAGGACAAACTGTCTATCCGTTCGATTGAGTACTTCTCACTAGTGCTGGAGCAACAGTATAGCATCACCAAACTGCTACTACTGCACGAGGAAGAACTTATACAGAAGGTGAGGCTCATACACACACACACACACACACACACACAGAGACGTGCGCGCACACACACACACACACACAGCACAGCCACATATATGTTTTTGAGACCATCACCATTGTTTTTTTTGCAATTTTAAGTGTACTTTAAGATGGTGTTGCAGTGAGTGCCCAAAATGGGTATAGCCACAGAGACATACACTTTAAACATACAAGTTCCTCTGACCTATGGCTCCGGGCTGTGTATAGCATTTGGCTGCATGGTGACATGGCTGGACTGTGCTGGACTGCCCTGCGGTCTACGGTCTGGAGATTTATTGAAGTGAGCCATGACTCACTGGTCTGACTCAAACCAGATGTGTGCTTTTTGATTAAAGACGCAAATGTATATTCAAGGGTACGTATGGTATGAACTGCAAGGGTGCATGCCCTGTGGCAACCTTTTAAACAACTCGTTTTGTAATCATTTTCACATATCTTTGTGAAAAGAAAAACAAATAATGGAAAACAGAGGGGAGACAAGTACATGGCCCATTATAGGTTCTGCTGTATGTATGTTTGTAAGTGTTGACCCAGAAGTGGTTCTGCTGTATGTATGTTTGTAAGTGTTGACCCAGAAGTGGTTCTGCTGTACGTATGTTTGTAAGTGTTGACCTGGAAGAGGTTCTGCTGCACATATGTTTGTAAGTGTAGTGTTGACCCGGAAGTGGTTCTGCTGTATGTATGTTTGTAAGTGTTGACCCGGAAGTGGTTCTGTTGTACGTACTGTATGTTTGTATGTGATGACTCAGAAGTGGTTCTGCTGTACGTATGTTTGTAAGTGTTGACCTGGCTGATCTGCTATACGTATGTGTTTGTGTAACCCGGCTGTGGTTCTGCTATTCGTATGTGTTTGAGTGTGCCGACCCGGCTGTACTTATGTGTGTGTGTGCCGTGTGCCGACCCAACTGTGTGTCTGCTATACATATGTGTTTGTGAGTTCTGACCCGGCTGTATGTTTGTGTTCAGGTGGTGCAGAAGAAAGGTTCCCATGACTACCGCTGTCTTCTCAGAGTCTGCTTCATCCCTAGAGACCCGCTTGACCTACTGCAGGATGACCCTGTGGCTTTTGAATACCTCTTCCACCAGGTTTGTGTGTGTGTGTGTGAGTGTGTGTGCACGCGTGCATGCATACTTATACATCGGCTTTTTGTGTGTGTGCATGACAGTGCGCATATATGTGTTTGTGTGTGTGTGTGTGTGTGTGTGTGTGTATGTGTGTGTGTGTGTGTTTGAGTGTGTGTGTGTGTATTTGTGTTTGTGTGCATATGTGTGTGTGTGTGTGTGTGTGCGTGTGTGTGTGTGTGTGTGTGTGTGTATGTGTGCGTGTGTGTGTGTGTGTGTTTGTATGCGTGTGTGTGTGTGTGTGTGTGTTCTTGCGTCAGTGTGTTTAACATGTGTTCTGTATCCTCAGAGTGTGGGGGACGTGCTGCAGGAGCGCTTTGCGGTGGAGATGAAGTGCAACACGGCCCTCAGACTGGCCGCTCTGCACATCCATGAGAGACTGTCCAGCTGTGGACAGACCCATAGGGCATCTGTCAAAAGCATCTCGTAAGGACACAGGCACACACACACACACACACACACACAGAGGCGCGCGCACACACACACACACACACACACACATAGAGGCACACACACACACACACACACACACTCATACATACAGTACTTACACTCACATACACACATACACAACATACACACTCCCCTGCATACACTCTCAGACAAACACACACAGATTATGCCCATGACACACATACATTTTAGCTCTCACATTTAACCCTAAAATGTACATGTACATTTGAAGATGCTAAAACTGCTGTATTCTAAATGTTCATTGCAGTAAGGAGTTTGGGCTGGATAGCTTCATTTCTCCGACTCTGATGAGGAACATGAGGGAGAAGGATCTGAGGAAAGCACTCAACTACCACCTCAAGAAGATCCAGTCTCTGCTGGAGCCTCGGCAGAAGGTAACATTCACAGTGTGTGTGTGTGTGTGTGTGTGTGTGTGTGTGTATGTGTGTGTGCCTGTGTCCTTACGAGATGCTCTTGACAGATGCCCTATGGGTCTGTCCACAGCTGGCCAGTCTTGTGTGTGTGTGTGTGTGTGTGTGTGTGTGTGCGTGTGTGTGTGTGTATGTGTGTGTGTGTGCTTCCATATCTCTGCCTTCGTACAGTATGTGGCTCAAAATGCTAAACGCTAAACACTGAGTGCCATATTTCATACTTAGGTGATCTCAATGGACCAGGCCCGACTGGCATACCTGACTCAGATGGCAGAACTCATATCCTACAGTGGCAGGTCCTACAATGCCACCATGCTGGTAAGGCTGAACAAGCTTTATTGCTTCTTTATTACATCCAGAAGAGAGGAAATTGATCAGCAGTCTCAGTAGACAGCACACTCATTTATCCTTCAGCTTGAGCCTTTGTAATACTGAAGAGAACATGGAATGAATATTTGATATGGCTCTTATGAGAGACTCACTTTTATCAGTTGGCAAGAGATACAGAACATTCATTGTGTGGTCTGAGTCATTTGTGAAAGATACAATATAGTCTCAGGGGAGGGAGAAAGGACAGGAGTATCTAGTTTGTCTTCATTACTTCTACCTCAGCTTCAGAATAATAAAGAAAAGAATAAAGAAGAGAGGTCAGATGAGGAGAGGAAAAGAGAATTTTGTCTATTTTGCACTTCATGGCTCTTATGTAGCTTCTGCTGCAGTCAGGAAAAGCAATTAGAAGAAAAACAAAAAGGGAAAGTATGAAATTAGAAAAAGAGCAATATATTTTTTTATTGTCCACTCCAGCTTCAGGACAGGGAGTCGCTGGTGAGCTTGTTGGTGGGAGCAAGGTACGGCATCAGTCAGGTACTCAACCACAAGCTCAACATGATCTCCACCATCATCGACTTCCACTACATCACACGGGTGGAGCTGCTCTCTGAGTCAGAGAGAGTCAGCATGCTCAAGATCTACCTTCAGGATATCAAGGTGCACAACACTGCAGCACACACCTAGTGTGATAAACACATGAACCCAAAGTGCAGAAAAATCAGTAGCTAAACCGTTACAAATATGGTTTATCAATTATTAACTTTTTTCATTTCATCTGTTCTCATCTACCCTTGTCTCATTGTCCCCTGTGTTCTTGTAGCCGTTAGCATTGCTGATGGATTCTTTGGCTGCTAAAGACTTGGCCTGCCTGTTGGCGGGTTACTGTCGGCTGCTTGTTGATCCAAACATGAACGTATTCCGCTGGGGTGGTCGTCCTAAGATGCGGCGCATCCCAGTCGAAGAAGGTAAGGGTGGAACAATGCTACCAACAGTGTGTGCCTTTCGATATGGCGGTGGATTCATGAAGGTATGCAGATGTAGATTGTGTCATTTAATGATCTGTTGTGTGTTTCTTCCCAGAATATTTGTCTCGTTGTGGCAGCGACTCGGACGACTCATCCGACGAAGACTATCCCATGGATGCGCAGCTCTCAGAAGAAACCCACTCCACTCAGACAAGTAATAGCAGAGGTCCACAGGATGATGAGGATGAGGCTACGGGGGGAGAAGAAAAGGATAGTAAGAATGGCAAGAGAGGAAAGGTGAGAGTGATTGTGACCAAGGCAGAAGACGAAGATGAGGAGAACGGCAACATGACAAGCAAGGCCAAGGCAGGTTCTGCAAAAGGCGACGAAGAGATATCGCTGGAGACTTTCCTGGAAACAGCCTGGTACCACACCGACCCGCGAGTCAACAGCAGCTTCTCTAGCTTGTCGAGCAACTCGCTGAGCGCTCTGGAGGAGAACTTCAGAGCGGCCAACCGTGCCCAAGCCCAGCTAGATGCCTTGCGGGAGAAGAGCAAAGCCGCCAGCCAAGCCGCCTCCAACATAGACGTCCACAGCCCGTACCTCCTGGACATTCCTGGACAGCTGGACCCTTCAGGGGGGTCTAATACACCACAGAGACCGTCCAAACTGGTTTATAGTCATGAACCAGACTTGTGTTATGCAGACCTCTCTCAAGCGGACTCTCTTCCCAGTCCACCAGAGGCCACTGATGATGAGTTGGATGACGATAGCCAAATGGAAGATGACGATGGGGGTAACAGGCCGATACCGAGGACACTGACTCGCTGGAACACCCAGCTTGTGACATTAGATGACGACAGCTTGCACGACTCAGAGGACACTGACCTGAGCATCCATGCAGTTATGACCAGAGGTTACAATCGTGAAGACGGACAGCAGGGTTCCAGCATGACTCTCCAGGAGGAGATATTTGGACAGATCTTTGCCAATGAAGACGTGTCCCCTCGGAGACAGAGGCCATCAGGGTTCCCCCATGTGGCTGGGACTATCAGAGACAGTGTGTCAGAATCAGAAGATGAGTTCTTTGACGCTCAAGACCGGTTCACGCCACCATTAACAGAACAGGAACAGAGAGGTATGTGAAATCTTTGATTCTTTCACATGCATGATTCATGCACAATGCTGCATGACTACTGTACTATGTCTATGGTCATGTTCTCACCATAGTTTTCATCAATTTTATGTTGTCTATGGTTATGTCTCCTCTGAGGTTTCCTAACACAGTTTTACTATGTCCCTTGGCACAGACTTGAGCAATTCACCCAGAGTCCTGAATGTGAATCACATCAATATCAGGAAGCTTATGAAAACGGCTTACTTAAATGGCAGACAGCAGGAGGACGAGCTGGGAGAAGAGGACAGAGATGATGGTTCATCAGTGTCATCCTTCCTCCAGAGCCGGTCCGCTGCCGATTCTGACATGGACTCCCTGTCTGGAGGCTCTCTGACTTCCCATCCCACAGTGGCCTGCCTGATGAATGATCCTGAGGAGGTAGAACACGCAGAGCCCAAACCGACAAGGGACCATGGCACCGCGCAACAGGGGATTCAGCACTCTCATGGTCAGTGCAATGGAGACATACCAGGCAGAAACACACGGTTGTCCTCAGAGCTGCTGGAAATGGAGCCGGACACTATGGAGTTCAAACCGGTCACCTCGACTGGTCCACCACGTACATCTCCACTGATCACCGCTGTGCGTCAAACCCAGCCGTCACAAGGCTCCACTGAAGGTACGAGGAATGCAGAGAAGGAGACAAAGCAAGCGAACGGGATTCCCCCACCCATAAGGCCAAAAAATCATCTCCTTTTGAAAGTCCCTGATCCAGTTGATGTGCCAGTTTCCGGAGGTGACACAGTGGAGAAGGAGCGCTCCCCCAGTTCAGTTCACGGAAGAGGGGGTCGGAAGTCGCCACAGGTGATATACCCTCCACCAAGGAAGGAAGCCATCCTTACCCCAACCAGCCAGCAACCTGCATCTCCCTCATCAACACCTCCGTCTTCCCTTCGTGAGCTGAAACCAGCTTCCCCAGTCCAATCAGAGGGCGATAATAAGGACACATCACTCCCCAGTACCCCCAATGGTCTGACCTTTCACCCCTGGGAGCAGAGGAATGGGGTCACCCCAACTCCTGGCTTAAGCAAAGGGGTGTCAGTGAGCCATGAAAACCTGCGCACAGAGAAGGCAGATGCCCCCAAAATGAGAGTGGGCAGCGCGTCCACCACACCAACGCCCACTCCTTCCCCAATGGTTCCCGTCAGAAGTCCAATCAGTGGAGACCCCTCCAAGGAGTCTGTGGGGACGACTTCACCAGGCCTCGGTACCAGAAACGGATCGTCGGGTCGCCTCTCCACAGCAGCTCTTCGGGGAAGGATTCAAGACCTGCCCTGGTACCTGACCCGTTCTCAAGAGATCCTCGGTACCGCTGCATTAGAGGCTAGTTCTGTTACCGAGCTAAAGGTCAAGGAGGTCCAAAACCCGGCTGAGCCTCAGCCTGCAGGCCCTAAAGAAACCAAGAATCTCCCAGCAGCTGCTGTAGCGAAAAAAGTCAAAGAGAAAGGTGCTGAGGTGGTCATCGCAAAGTTGAAAGATGGACCAGAGGAAGTGTTGCCATTTCAGAAAGAAACTAATGGGAAAGCAGGTGCTCATCCGAGCTTTGTGGATAAGAATGGGATATACAAGCATTTGGGCTCTTGCAAATGTGAACAGCCCCAGTCTAACAGAGATAAGCATCCTGCAGCCGGTCCTGACGGTCCCCCTGCCCCTGTTGCCGCTCCTAACCGCGAGCCCTGCGGCTGTCGCACGGTTTACGCTAACTGCTTTAGCGGGGATGCAGAGGATAGCTGCGGATTTGATGATGAAATGACAGTTTACGAGTTCTCCCGCCGAAACCCTGTCAAGAAACCTCCTCCTGTACCTCCCCAGCCAGTGCCCCCAGCCACGGATGCCAACTGTAACCCCTCTCCCAACGTCCTGTCTCTGCTAAGAGACACGCCAAACCCCCTGTCCACCTCCTCGGAGCTCAGCCCTCTCCTAGCGCCGCCCCGGCCTCTGGAGCCTCGGCCGCTGGAGCTGGGTCTGCTGGGGGATCCCCTGCGCTCTCTGCAAGGCCGACGCTACAGCACCGGGCAGCGGGGCACTAGCCTGAAAGCGGCATACGCCGCCCTGCGGAGTGACATCGACGAGCTGCTGGTGGTGCTCGAGGCCGGCATGACGTCAGCGTCAGCTGTAGCGCTAGCACCCCCATCGGGCCAGCTGGCATGTTGCAATGAGTCCGCCGGAACTAATGGGCACTCTCTCTCCGACGCCGAGCGCTGCCTCCTGCAAACAGAGGCCCGGAGGTTGGCATCTGGGTGCCAGCGGGCAACCCGGGTAGGGTGGGCACCTGACGACGCCCTCCTGTCACTAGGCAACAGCTTCAGTGCCCTGGTGTACCTGTCTGCAGCCTGCCTGCGTGTTAACTGCACACACTGCGGGGGTTCCCATAGCGACATTGACGGGAAAGAGGCACTAGGGAAGCTGCAGGAGATTGTGGGACTGTACAATGAGTTTGTCGCTGCTGTCGAGACTGCACGAGAGGGAGAAGGGGTCAGGTTGCTGGCCAAACAATGCACTGTTCTCATCTCCACGGTCTTCTCCCTCACTCAGCTGTTCAGAACGCGCACGCCAGACACGGATTACGGACTCTCTCACCTGAGCTTCTGAACTCGTCTGAGTGTATTATGTGGTCCGGTGGGAAAATCAAGTGCATGCACTCAAGAGGTTTAAACACTGCGGATGTAGCAAGGAGCATGCAAAGGTGATCGCAGCGAGTTCTGGCTGGGATCTGGCCCAGATCTGGTTCTGCTGGCGCTGAAGGGCTGAGTGTGTGCTGGCACACATTGGTGGGTCAGTACACGTGCTTGTGGGTTGCATATCCTGCATGCTGAGACGGTGCACTCTGACTCTGACTATTCCACTGACAGGGTGATAACATCAGCCAGTTTTAAATGGCATCCTGTGACTTCACAAAGTGCAGTCTCCTTACAAGCTTATGTGGGTTATGCATTTGTACAAATCTATTTTCTAACAATGTACTTTATTTCTTCAATTATGTACAGTATGTATTTATGTATTTATTTTTACATCCAGTACACTACATGTATGTGTGCACGACAGTTTCTTATATACAGAAAGATCACTTGTTACAGTCTCCTCAACAGTAATACGTCGTTGTACTTGTTCTTCTTCTTGTGAGTAATATCCTACCTCCTAATCTTACGGTCGTTGAAACCCAAGGAAAACTGACAGTATTATATTTCTTTTTTTATTCTTAGTTGTGCTGCTCTGATCCGATTCAGGTACTCCCAGCTTTAGGGAGGAACCTGAATTCAGCTCACTTCCCTTTCCTCTCTCACTCCTGAATAATAGTGTACAGCTGGTAGTTATACAAATGCATATATGCAGTAATATATTAGTCCATCCAAAGGAGGTTGGGACTGAGGAAGGTAGGGTACTGATGATGAGATGAAGCTATGTTGTATGTATGTATATGTATTGTCTGTTAGTAAGAAGGTTTGGCTACTGTTTTTTTTCCGTGTTTTTTCTTTTGTTTGTTTGTCCATTCGTCACATTAAAGGACTGTTAGCTGTGGTGATCAGAGAGATCCAAAAACTAAATAGCACAAAGAGTTTTCCCAGATAGTAGTAGACTCTGGAAGAGATATTCTCAAATCAGAGATCGATCTACTCCAGGGTTGGTTGCTATTTTGAGTTGTTTTTCACTCTGTTTTTCACACATTGTCTTTTTTATTATTATTTATTACTCTATATAAGAGCCTTTTGGCTCCTCAAATTGTCCTTAATTTGTGACTATGCAAGTGTCCATTGTTTTTGAATATTTTGCCACATATCACGTTTTGATTCTTAAAAAAAACATTGTCAGAACTGTTAATGATCTATAAGCTTATATTTGTTGAAAAAGAGGGCTTCCCTAGCAAACCCAAGCCTTATTCTTGATCCATGGGGATCTTTCTAAAGATGTTTACTATCAGTACGATTTTTTATTTGGATGCAATTGAGGTATGACTGCTATGTTGTCCCAATTTTGCCTTGACATTATTTAAACAAATTTTTGATGACATGACAGTCTATCCTCTTATACAAGCTGTTACAATACCATTATGCAGCTTCAGGTTAAAAATACTGCATTTACAGTGACTGTGCCGTTCTCACAACTCTTCAGGGCCACAAGACAAACTAGCTGGCATTTTCTAGGGCAGAAATATTTATTTTAATATCAGCCATATGGCATGGCGTGTTTTTAAATCAACACCTCTTCTCTGCCCTCAACTGGATTTGGTAGAAATGTCCAACAGGCAACAGCAGACCCATGGAAAAGCCAAGGAGCTGCTGTGTCAGCCTAATCTTCAGAACAGCAAAAGGGATCCCATGAAACAGCTGACCCTAGAGGCGTTGCGGTCCAGATTCGACCCTGTGCAGCCCCGGGTCCTGCCCACCGGCAGCTGCTGTCTTGGATCACACACACACACACACACACACACACACACACACACACACACAGAGAGGGACTGGGAGCTCAAGTCAGGCGAGTCTAAAATAGCATTTGAGGTCAGTGATTCATTGACCCACCAGCGTTCATTTGTTTCTGTTTTTGGTAGCATGCTAACACAAATTAATAAACCATGTTTCTGCACAGTTTATTTATATCAACAAATCGCACCTCTAACAAATACATTTCCATGTTATCAAAGCAGCACCATACTGCAATGACTAGACCTTATTTGCCATATGTAGCTAATAAAAGCTGAGGTTGTACTATGAGAGACGTGTATGGTGTCTTGAATGAATTGCAGAAGTGCACAAGATTGGAGAATGGAAGTGTTGAGAAGCCATGTATGGAAATGAGGATAATGAAGAAGGATTTTTTAAGCAAATGAAAAAGAAAAAGATATAATCGAAATAGAAACAATCACAGTTGTATGTGTTTTTTGCAATATTTCAGTAGCATTAATAAATAGGATCATTTGGAAAATAATTTTGGATGAGTCAATGCTGTTTTTTTATATGGTTATGTGTGTGACGGGTCTTATTCCAAGTGTCCAGATTGCTGCTGTGTGGTCTCAGATTTTACCAAGCCTTTTGCTTAGTAGCTTGTCCATTTGGGATTGTTTGATTTATTTAAACCACACTCCCTCCATGAAAGGAGATAGAGCCCTTACGACTGCTCTCGCTTCACTGACTGTGCTGTCTGTACGGAGATTATGGATTGAGGTTAGGATTAAAACCAAATGGACCAAGTGATTACATGCTGGTGGCTAGCAGTTTAAAAACAGTAGTGTGGTAGTCTCTGCTGTAGTAAAAGTATTTATCACATTCAATGAAACATTTTGAAGCTTTACTTAAGGTTTTGCAATGAAATGACAATGTTAAGAATCAGTCATTTCTGTTTTGAAATTTCTTTTCTTTTTTTTTTAAAACAAAAACAAAATCACTACAAACTCAAAATACAAATTTGTGTTGGAGTGTTGTAACCTTAATAGCCTGAAATGAGGAAGCCAAAACCTCTTGTCTCTTGGTGGAAAGGCCCTTCTGCTTGAATGGGCTTATTCATGGGTGGCGTGTTTGCCTGCTGGTGAACTCTATGGTCAATATTTGAGGTGACATGCGGTATTTGGTAACGCACCCCTGGCCTGGCCTAAAATGAAACACCTGCCCTCAATATGACCCCCTAGGGGTGCCATTTTTAAAATATGTCTTATGCTTGTATTCAAAGGTCTCAGCCAGGTCACAGAATTGTTTGCAATTTTATTTATCACTACAGGTACACAGACAGACATATTCTCTACAAATGTTACATATTTCACCAATTTTGCATGGTTAGCGCAGTCGTGTGTGTGAAGGCATTTCTGTGAAATAGGCATGGCATGCATTGGGTTTTAAAAACAAACACATATCTCAGACATTGCAAAACATCCAGCAAATGACCACTACAGGAGCACGCAGTTTGAGTCCAAAAACAGGTTTACTTTGGTCATAAACAGACAAGAGGATATTGATACCTTTATAAAATAGTTCATTGTCAAATTACAAAAGTGTTTATTACACCCAAACAAGCAGGCCTAAAACGTTACATTATGATGTACAACTTCACAAAAAAGTGAATAACAAACTTGGAAACGAGGAATGTACTTTCGTTCCACCCGGTCCTTGGTTGGAACAATGCTATATGCATGTCCCATCACCCCTGTTTAAAAGTCAAATGTTGCAGTCAGAGCTCTCCTTTTATTTGGGTCACCACAATTTCCTTTCGCTCTAAATCATACAAAGGCATCTTACATATTTAACTTGTCACAAAAATGCGCTTCTGGTGATAATGTGGAAGTGAATGTAGTGGGGAAAGTTTGATGGAGAGAAAGGAAAGACATGATAAAGACACCTTTCACTATACTCTCTTAATCACTGATACCATGGGAATGTTTACTCACATAATGAGACACCACCAACTGTAATTTCTCCTGACAGCTCTCTGCTGCTTCCCTTGCATTTCAACTTAACCTTCACTTGCTTTTCTATCATATTTTGAGACTTTTGCTCTGCAGTTGATAAAGTCTGTGAGGCAGCAGTAGTAGTTCTGGTAGGGACTAGGGTAGTAGTCCGCGCTGTGACAGAGCGCTCTGCACAGTGGAGCACACAGCCTCCTAGTGAAGCACTCATGCTGTGTGTGCCACAGTCGCCTCGTCTTGGATGTCTGTTTCTCGTCCCTCTGCCTTGCTCTCTCTCTCTCCAGCAGTTCGCCTTACACTCTCCTTCCTTTATGGCAGAACTAGGCAGGGGGAAATGCACAGCGGCTCATCTCTACTCAAGCTCAAATATTGAGCCCATTATGTCAGCTGAGGTTACCGCCGGCGAGCTGGAAGAGAGTGGCCATGACTGTGCCAGAAGGGGAGGGGCCTTAGCACCCATACAGTGTAGACAGTTGGAACACTACAGTGCTGGAGGCTTTACAATACGAAACAACAGTCTTACAATACACACTCTTTTTTCCTTCATATGAATGCCCTTCTAGTGACATTCTCCTGTATCCTGTTTTTCCTTTGCTGCTCCATACACTTTGTTTGTGATTGTGAAAGATGGAAATATTCAGTGTCTGCTGTTTTGCAGGTCAGACATGTTGTATCTAATAATGATCCATTCTGGTGTGTGTGTGAGAGAGAGATAATGTGTCTGCATGGGGGTGAGTCTATCAAATAATATGATGGTCTGGTCAACATTTAATTTAATTAACAAACTGTTGTCCTACTTATGTCAATAATAACACTTAACACAAACATTGCCATCATTAAAGCTGTATTACATCTACGGAAGATGAAAATACTCTGACAGAGCATGGACATACTGGATTAAGGCAGAGAAGTCAACAGACAAATATCCAATTAATTTTAGCGCATGTCAAAAGTGAAGTAAGATTGTACATGCAAGAGCTGTTGACATTGGAAAGAAGAGGCCATTTTGAAATGAGTAATGTCATGTTTTACTGGACTCTTACAACATAAACACCTCACCACATAACACAACAAATTCATGAAAACTTTCACACAAATATTTGAAACGCAGCTGGATTTTTTCATTTTTCTTCAATTAACCATTTCATTTCTCATGAATCCTGGTCCTCAAGTAATTATGTATTTCTACCATCATTCCATTGCGTAATATTTTGTTCTTAAACACACAGACACAAAGTAAGATAGGAAATGTGCAATTTGGATGGACCAATGTCCCACACTGGTCCCCACCAAAGATCTCCATATTTGTGCATCTCTCTAAATCTGTGTTGGCTAGGACAATACAGCTCCCTTTGGGGTCATAAAGGGAAAAATTTGTGGCACAACATAATCTTTCCTCTCTCAGTCAAAACAACAGGCACCGACTCAAACCTACAGTACCAGTTTGGGTACCTGAGAACATGGGCTGCATTCTTGTGCGTCTTTTGAATAATCATCTGGATGGATTTTTAAATTGGCATCAATGAATGGGCAGTTTCCATCCATACTACATACAGATCAAGGTCAGTTTAGGCAAATCAGTGAATCCTTACTGCGCAACGCAGTGCAGCGCTGTAGTGTCCGAGTCCCCCGCCAGATGCACGACTAACTGCGTCGGCGTGCTCCCTCCCCCTCTCTCCCCTACCACTCCCAAGTCACGTGACTTTAAGGAGCAGCTCGTAAGTGGCGTTGATGATGCCCCAAGACAACAGCGAGCGGTGGTAGTTGAGGTGCGCCCCTCGGAAGAGCATGGCCACGCTGCCGCCCCGCTCGTGCCACACGGTCATCAGCACCTGCCGGCACGGCACGAAGGCACCGCCCACCTGTGACTGCGCCCGCGACTTCACCACGTTCAGCGGGTAGAACATGATGCCCAGGCCGGCACCCAGCAGGCCGCCGCACACAAAGTCGTTGACCATGTGCTCGGCCCGGGTTTGCGCCTCAGGCAGCCGCTGCTTGATAGGCCCGCGCAGGCCGAAGAAGAGCACGTTGCTGGGCCCGTTGCGCAGCAGTACCGGCACCAGGCCGCGGTAGCACTCCCGGACCCCGTAGTCACGCAGAAGCGTCCGGAAGGTGTGCGCCGTGTTGTTGAAACGCCCGTGGTGCCGGTGGTCCTGCAGCAGCGTCTGCACCCGCTCGAACGGCGTGAGCGCCGCCTCGGCCGTGCCGGCCAGCGCTGCCGAGATGCTCCGCGTGACGATCTCTGGCGTGCCGCTACCGGCAGCGCGCCGCAGCAGCAGCCGCGAGAAGTCCTCGTACAGGCCGAACATGATGGCCACGGTGGTGGTCTTCTGGAGGAGCGGCGGCAGGAGGCCGCGGTAGAGGTTGCGCAGGCCATCCCGCTGGAGCTGCTGCACTGCCTCCGTGGCGCGGACGCCGTGCAGCTGCTGCCGGAAGAGCACCTTCTGCAGCGGGAACGTGATGATGATGTTGGTGAAGGCAGCAAGGGAACCACAGACATAGTGCTTGCCACGAGTGCCCAGCACGGCGCCTAGGCCCGAGCTCAGGGCGGCTCCGCCTTTACCCAGCTTCCCCGGTGGCGAGGGAGAGGGCGGAGCGGCATGTTGCCGGGCAGACTCAGGGTCCATGGTCGTCACTGCCCCCATGAGAGATTAGTTGAGCTCGTTTCTGAGGGGTTGAACGTCATTTCAAAGATAACAGCTGTCCACTGAAGTGCACACCCTGCAAACAGATAGAAAAAGACAAAAGTGTATATATTTATTTTTCAAATGGTGCATGTTAATATCTTCCTTTTGTTATAAAGTCTTTAATCACTGTAAAGAATCCAGTCAGAGATGAAAATCCTTTTGCAATATTTTGCCTAACCCAAGTTAACACACGTCATTACGGACAGTTACTCTACATGTTACGTAACTTAACATTTTGTGCAATGTTTGTTCAATAGCAAATGTGCATGCCATTCGTTTTGTATATGCCCATGAAATGTTTCCAGCACGGCTCACATCCAAAGCTAGATTACTACTAAAACAGTAATAAACACAATGCTACTCAGTTAAGTTAAGTAGCTTTAAGTTACCGAGTTCAGTAACTAACTTATAGACTACAGGTTTCCACCCTCGGCAGTGAGGTGAAGTGCGGTCACGGGGTGTAACGTTAAGGATTTCATGGTAATGTGGGTAGCCAAATTCCAGACACTTTGTGGTAAAGTAGGTCGTTTGGAATATCCACAGCAAGCAACACCTCCACTTATATCAGCTTAGTCGAAGGGGAAAGATGCCTGACTTGGCACTTCTATTCATCCATCGTTAGCAGCTAATTCTTAGCAACACTGGCAGAATTCACACACAGTAACGTTAGCTAGCTAGTAAGCTAATGTTAGCCTTGCAAGGGGCGGGAGGGTCATTGGAACTTGCGCAATTGGATTTGTCATATTGACATTTTTCTAATTTACAGTGACGCTTGGTAATCCAGTGAGCATCTCTCTGGCTACTTCAATCGAGACTGCAGGCATTAGAAGGCTCACAAACCACAAACATGCCAACGACCTCTTCTAACTGCCAGCTGACACATGGTTCCTTAACGTTAACGTTACAGCTTTCCTTGCTAATGTTCCCTTCCTTAGCTAGCCAATACTAAAATCTAAAGACAACCTTAACGTTACAGCTGAAGTAAACAACACGACTACCGTTTGTATGCGTGTTTGTTTACTGAACATCTATCCCTGAAATACTTTAATTATTTTCTGTGTGGTAAACGTACTGGCATGCTAGATAATGACGTTTAACGTTACCCAGACCTAGCACTATAAGTTACAATCAGCTAACTTAGCTGAGGTTAGCGAGCTAAAACTCTATAAGTGAGCTTATTGATCGCAGACATGCTATTAGAATTGCAAATAATATGATCAATTACAATATATTTCGTTTAATTACACATTTAGCATGTATCTATTTTCAAGAGAAAATAGGTTACGCGATAACGTTACTGTTAAAAGTGAAACGCCAAGACAGACCTGCTTGCTAACTAGCAATCGCGTCGCTTACTGACGTCTCCTTCACATAGCATAGCTGGCTATGAAGTTCACAAGGGTGTCTGTCAACGATAGCCACTTGCTAGCTAGCTGCTACCAGAGCAAAATTGCTTAACTAGATATCTAGAATGAATGACAATATCAAAACAGTATTGGTTAGACATTGGTACCTACTGCCAGTCAACGTGATCTGCACAGGTTCTGAACCCACCGACTTTTCATCCATGACATAAAACGTTTAAGTTCGTATTCTTACCTGAAACCGTCCTTTCCACAGTTCGTGCCAACTGCCTGCTCCGTCACAGACAGACGGGGAAACAGGTGACAGCTCACAAGCCAATCCAATTCACTGGGTCATGCTCCCTTGAACTTGCCTGATTTGGAAGTTTGGAGAGGGGAAATACCAATTCGACAATTGTTTTATTATATGCAAATACTTTCAACAAATATGTATGTCTGGAATGGATTAATTAGTATTTTCCATGTTAAATTGGCACCAGTGTACCATTGTGTACTGAGATCAAATTGAGACGTTTGATCTGGGACTTTGTCCTGTGTGTGTGTGTGTGTGTGTGTGTATGTGTATGTGTGTGTGTGTGTGTTTCTTTGTTGTTTGTGTCTATTCTTGTATAGTCTTATCTTACCTTGTCTTATCTCAATAGGCGTTATAAAGTTATAATGTGTGACTGGCAACATTGGGAGGTCATGATGTGGAACCTTAAGTCTATATAATTTTGTTTGAGGCTTGTAGGTCAGTGGAGGCAGAGCCCCTTATTCTCTGGTGGAGGCAAGCCAGTGTAGTAGCTAGACGCATTCTAGTATTCGACCTCTAGGAGGCACTCCACTCCAGTCTTTCTTCGGCAATGCATGACATAACGACATAAATTGTCATAAAATTAGAAAGATAGCGACATGATCAAAAGAATAAAACCATCAAGACCATATATGGTACTAAAACACGGATAAAGTAGATAAAGTCGATCTTCACACATGGTGTGCATTTAAAGATTTTCTGCCGGTACAGTAGGTGGCGATAAGTACCAGTAGCGTACTGTCTGGACCATCAGGAGGCTCTGACGTAAAACTATGCGACAGAAATTCTGGTGCAATGGTCAATGTTTGTTCACAGACCTGTATATTTTTCTGTTTATTTTCTAGCTTGTGTCAAATTGAATACATTAAATTCGGTACTGATGATACTATAGTCATACGACCTCCAATATTCACGAAAAATAAATGAAATTACTTTGCGCTATAACGTGGTCATAGAGGCATAACGCTACACTGTTTTGTGATGTTTCATAGCTGTTTTAGTTAACGTCAGATAGACAGGCCCATCTAATAGAGACTAATGTGGATTTTCTTAAAAGCGAGCTACAGTATAGAAACGCCCGTTGCTGTTTCACGCCGGTGATTATTTTGTTCTTTGGAACGCAGACGTGCGGCGTTATGTCTGCACAAGGGGACTGCGAGTTTCTCGTGAAACGATCCCGCGAGCTGGTGTCAGAAGATCCATGGGCTGCCAAGGCATGGCTAATAACAGCCCGTACTCTTTATCCCGCAGACTTCAACATTCAGGTAATGCAGCCACACAAGGGCAGCTGCCAAAAAGTACATATGCAAACATGTTACCTGGATTATAAATAAGGTTATGCACGTGTGTGTTATGTGATGTTATGTGTTAAGCTTAGGCTTTGAGATTCAAATAGGCTTAATGCAGTGCATTGATGTAGTTTCTGAACTACATTTACTCCTGTCTGATACAGTACGAGATGTACACCATTGAGCGCAACGCTGAGAAGACTGCTTCTGCTGGCAGACTGCTGTATGACATGTAAGCAAAGACCAGCTTCAGTCAAGCTATTCTGTCGCCAGATTCATTTTACCTGATAAAGCTACTCTAATGATGCGGCTTTAGATGTAGAAGATCTAGTGAAATGAACACTAACCTTTGACCTTTGCAGGTTCATCAACTTTCCTGACCAACCTGTGGTGTGGCGTGAGATCTCAGTCATCACATCAGCACTAAGAAGTGACTGCCAAGACAAGCACGCACTATTTTTGAGAGGCAAGGAACATAGCTGTGCATTTGTTTGTAGAATAAAACATTTTGGGAATAACAAATCATTTGTTTCATTATCTCTGCTGTATCGTTGATTTTCATATCAGGCGTATTGCCTGTTTTCATATGCAGGCTTGTTTGAGACTCTTCCGGGGCGCATTCAGTGTGAGATGCTGCTGAAGGCTACAGAGCAGTGTTTTAATACTTTAGAGAAGGCTGAGATGTTGTTGCTTTTATTAAGAAGATTTCCTGAGTCGGTAGTTCAGCACGGGGTAAGCCTGTCTTCACATGGAATCTGTTCATCTTATAAAACTCAAATCAATTGTTAGCTGCTGACATCTGATTTTACGTGTCATCTTTAAGGTCAGCTTAGGGGAGTCTCTTTTAGAGGCTGAAAATGTGGAAGACTTGGACACACCGGTCAACTGCTTCAGAAAACTTTTTGGTGAGTATCCACACACTGCCTTTAACTGTTAATGCTTGGAGATTTCTGGATGTGTGTGTGTGTGTGTGTGTGTATTTTTTGTTGTCTAAATGTCTTTCTCTCTCTCTGTCTGTCATTGAACACTTTGTTTCCTGGGCAGTTTGTGATGTTCTCCCGCTGATCATGAACAACCTGGACATGCGCCTGCCTCCTAGCCTCTTGTACAAGTACATGCACAAGGCAGCAGAGTTCTACATCTGTTACGTGACACGTGGCCCGTCTACAGATGGACAAATACAGGGTACTTTTAGCTCAAAACACACACACACACACACACACACACACACACACACACACTTGAATACATTTGTATTCCACTTCATTTCAAGTCACACTGCAATACACAGTATGGGATTGAAATGTTTTTTTTTTTTTTTTTTTACTTACTGGTAGGGAAAAAAACACAACCTGCACCACACAGGACTGTCAGTTGCAGTATTTTCACATTGAATAATATTAATCATAATATGTATATTAAGCATCTCATTAACAGTTGTGGTTTTCCCTCCCGTCATGTCTGCCAGGTGGTCAGGAGGGTGGGCTGAAGTCCCCCGGGGTGCTGCGTGGGGCTCAGCGCTATGTGATTGATGGCCTGTCGGAGAAGTCGTCTGTGGTGGCCGAGCCCTGGGAGAGACTGCTGGACATCCTCGCTGTGGTGGGAGCGCGGTGTGAGTGGCAGGGAGACAAGGGGAGCAGGTGAGGCGGCCACAACAGTGTGTGTGTGTGTGTGGGGGGGGGGGAACAGTTCAACTGTTACATATGAATTAATTACATGTTTCATTGTAACAGTAAGCTTTGCCAGTTCCCATTGAAATGTTATTTAATTTCTACTTGTTTCCCAAAGTCAAGAATGAATGATTGAATCAGGCCTCTTGCCCTCGTATTGTTGAATGTGTGACTGACTGCTTGCATGTGTGTTGCTGAATGTGTCTCTATGTGACTGACTGCGTGGGTGTGTGTGTTGCTGCAGGAATTACCTGGAGCTGCTACAGCGTGTGAAGGAGCTGTGCCGCTACCTGCCCAGTCTGGAGGGGGAGACGCTGTCCCGCTGCTGCAGTCAGGTGGTCACCTGTGCTGCCCTCGTGCTCTTCCGCAGTGCCTACCTCTACGTGTCCGTTGTACAGCCTTCACTTTTCCATGGTACGTCTGCGTATGTACTTCATGTGTGTGCGTTTGTGCAGATGTGGGTATGTGAGGTACTGAAAGCAGTAGTCATTTTATTCCTCCAGGTGAATGTTGCCTTGTCTTTTAGCGTCTGTTACAGCAGAAGGTGTAGTATTATTCTGCTTGTGTTTATTTCTTAAGTAGCCATTAATAAGTGCACCGCTCCTTTAGTTGATGTTCTCACAATATGTATGTAATGGCATGGGTATACCATGTAATAGTGGGATAGTTCTGAATAAGCTTTGTGTGAAACTAGCATTCCCAATACAATTCCATACAAATCCGTATGTTCCATATGTCTGTGGGTGTTTCATAGGTCATAGTTCACTGGGTTCAGGCCCATGGATCCTCCTGGAGGACTTGTCATTGGTGTTCAGTGACATTGAAGTGGAGAGAGCGTCAGGCAAGCATGCACACAAAAAGCGCAAGCTAGCCGACGGCAGAGAGAAGACTATGGTGAGTGTTTTGTTGGACATATTCCTGGCACGTCGTCCACTCCTGCAGGGGTCAGCACAGTGAGTGATCACTGTAGTGGGAGTGACTTGATTAAGAGATTATCTGGCGCAGATAATGAGATGGACAGATTTCCTGTCTGACGAATTAAATGAACGAAATGCTGAAAGTCAGGAAGAGATTACGTGATACAGATTGATTTACTGTCAGACAAAATAAATCAAATAGTGAAATTCAGAAAGACATTAAATTATGTAATGATGTAATGTAGACTGTAATGACTGAAATCTAAAATGACTTCTACAGATATACATCATCATCACTGTGTGTACCCCTTGGCAATCAATCAAACCTCTGGTCTTGGTGGTGTTAGCAGCTTGCACTACCAGTTAATCTACCAATGATGCCACAGGAACACAAAATATGTCTGACAACCAACGTAGCATGAATGAATGAATGAATATATGGATGAACGAATGAGTGAATAAATATATGGATAAATGAATGAATATATGGATGGATGGATGGATGAATGAATTAAAGAATTAATGGATGAATGAGCCCCCTGTGTGTTTGTGTGTCTCCAGAGCTCAGACGATGAGGAGGGTATGGGGAAGGGCCGAGGACGCCACATCCTGGTCAATAAGACGGAGATGCTGGGCTGGATGGAGACGCTGGAGAGCTTCCGCACGGCCAGGGAGAGCTGGGACCTGCTGCACTCCCACGACGCCCTGGAGACCGGTACAGTTCCACTCACACACCAGTGTTGTGCGTGAATGAGTTCAAAAGAACGCGTTCATTGAACACGCTCATTTTTTCGTGAACGTTGAACTGAACGCAACACATTTTTTAATAAAGAACTTGAACGTGAATTAGTTCACATTATGTGTCATGAACGGCAGACATCACTGTAAGTGAACGTTGGAATTTGTTAACTGAGTGACATCTGTTTTCTCTTTTGAAACGCAACGAGAGAAAGTTCCTCCCTCCTGTATTCTCGCTGGTGCCGCTTAAATCATGTATTACCAGACAGAAATGGTTTTGACATTGTGTGCGCAATGCATTGCGGGCAACGTAGTGTCCGGCTGAGAATAGTTGAATAGCATACTGGCTTCCGCACAACGTTACCCGTGATGAATTGCAGCAGAGCGGGGTAGGTAGCTGGATTTCATTGCACTAAGTATAGAACTGGTCTACCTTGTCTGTACTGCTGCAAGTTTCATCACCTGGTAAGAAACCCACAATTGCAGTGTCATGAGCAAATGTCTAATGAGCAGCTTCAAAGAACGTATAGTGATTTCTAGCTCGTAGTGTGAAAAAAAGTATTTATTTAAATATCTCACGAAAAAAGTAAAATGAACTGAACTTTGAACTAGTTCAGAATTAAAATTGTGAACTTTGAACGTGAACTGTTCACTTTGAGCATGTATGAACTGAACTTGAACTAGTTCAGAAAAGCTGTGAACTGGCACAACACTGTCACACACACACACACACAGACACATACTCACACTCACACTCATTCCTCAGATCCCACTGGTACAGTTACACACACGCTCACACTCATTCGTTTGATCCCACTGACTTGTACATTAAGATTATCGTACAAGGAAAGAGTAAGAGGAACTTAATTGACCTACACGGTAGGCCATGTGTTTTCATATCTACGTGTGGGCTGTTTGTGTAATCACTCGGTGGTCTTGGTGTTGTTGTGGCTATAATGTTGCTATGGGTCTGCTTCTCCAGCACTGCAGAAGGAAGTGACACACTGTGAACCACAGAACACCCAATCCCAAATGTGTTTGTGTGTGTGTATTTGTGTGTGTGTTTGTGTGTGTGTTTGTGTGTGTGTTTGTGTGTGTGTTTGTGTGTGTGTGTGTGTTTGTGTGTGTGTTTGTGTGTGTGTGTGTGTGTGCGTGTGTGCGTGCGTGCGTGTGTGTGTGTGCAGATGCTTGCATGTTTCCTGTATGAAATGAGATGAGGAAGTCCCTTAATACTTTCAGTTCATTTTTCACTAAAAGAGGAAGCCGCTTAATGGCTCAGCAATCACTGCAAGGCAGGAATTATGATACTGTTCCGGTACTGTTGAATGATATCAATTCTCTCAAAGGTTCCCTATAATTTGTGGCATTAGTTTAGTAACTGCACATGCTTGTGTGTAATGGCATGTAATGTCTGGTCACATTTCTGGTCACTGTTCATACCCTGATCATATCCTCCTTCATCTCTGTAGAGTTCAACAAGATGTGTGCAGCCTGGAAAACAGACACCTGGCTGTGGCTCCGGATATTCCTCAGTGATATGATTATTTACCAGGTATGCCTCACGCAAGGCCACAGTTGACTACATTACATTACTTCAGTTACAAGCAGGTCAACTTGTTATCCTCCAGCCAAATTAACTTTCTGATTGATTGATTGGTTGATTGATTGATTGATTGTTTGATTGACTGGCATCTCTTTAAATACCTTTAAATATTAAAGAACTGCTTTATTATTTGTGTGTGCGTGTCATCCAGGGCCAGTACAGGAAGGCTCTGTCCAGCCTGCTCCAGATGGCCTCTTTCCAGCCACAGTCGAGTCCGACCTCTCCTGGGGGCGGCAGCCTGGAGAACCACAGGGCTCTCATTCAGCAGGCATCCTGCCACTACGCACTGGGAGAACACAGGGTGAGAGACACTGACTCACTCACTCACGCACATATGTACATTGTACACTCACACACTCACACACTAACACACATGGTTGCATGCAGCTTTAAACACAGACATGCATGTACCACTCTAGTGCATGTAGTGCAGTATGCATAAAGAGATGCATGGATACACACACAAACCCGTAAGTGCATTGACTTCTATGCTTGTGCACACGCACGCATGCACAGTCACACACACACACACACACACACACACACGTATAGACACACACATGTTCATGGTTACAAATACAGACACTATTCCCTATTCCTAACCTAAGCCTTAAAAGAAATTTCAAATACATCAACAATGCTCAATGTCTCATTTGTGTCTTTCTCATACACATAGTTGGCATGTGAAAAATTGCTTGAGGTTGTTGGTGGACTGGTCCCGCAAACCCAGGACCAAGGGAAGCATTGTGAGGAAAATGGAAGACCAAGGACCAAACCTAGAAAGGGTAGGTCTGTGTGTTGGCCAGTGAATTTGAAAAGACCACTTACCATAGAGATATAAAAGAGCATTTCTTTTAGTGCCACAATAACATGTAATGTAACATGTAAAAAACGTTACAGGGTTTCTAAGCTAAAACATTATTTGTCACATACAGGAAACATCTCCTCACAATTGGCTAGTTGCTTGTCCCCTGAATACACTGTAAAAAAAAAAGTGGTCTCTGTAGACAGCCCAGGCTCCAAAAACAGCCTGGTGCAGCCTGGACCATGAAACATAATACATTTTTCCAGCTATTCACTGACGAGATGCGTGTTCAGGAGAGTTTCAGTTGCACGGGAGGGAGGGGAGAGCTACCTCTGTTTTTGAACGTCAACAGAAGTGCCGTTACCCAACATTGCTTAGAGCACATTTGACCGACACACATGACCATGAACATGTGCTCTTTTTGAACTGCCTCTGTATTGTGTATTTGTCAACCGTAATATGTATTGTGTATTTGTCAACCGTTATATGTTTTGTGTATTTGTCAACCGTAATTATGTATTGTGTATTTGTCCATCGTTATTTGTATTGTGTATTTGTCCACCATTATTTGTTGTTCTTCATCTTGTTTATTCTCACTGTGTTATTGCATTTGCTTATTGAGGCCCTTTCCACAATCTTATATTACCCTGTTCCTAGGAAATGACCTCAGGCTCCTGCCATGTACGAGCAAGGCAATCTTGCCTTACTGTCTCCAGTTGATGCTGGCCTGTTTCAAGGTATGACGCACAAAGGCCTGAAATAATTTTGACACAGATACTTTTAGGGGTCATGTTAGTGTATAATTCTCTCTCTGTCTTTCTGATTTTGTCCTTCTCCCCTGGTCATCTAGCCGCGGGCCTTCACAGACGTCAGAGATGACCTGGCTCTGGGTCATGTGGTCGTGCTCCTGCAGCATGATTGGCCACAGGGCGAGACACTGTTTCTGAAGGCAGTGGATAAAATCTGCCAGCAGGGCAGCTTCCAGTATGAAAACTTCTTCAACTATGTCACCAGTATCCTTGACTGTTTTTGTTTGTTTGTTCATTTATTGTACCGTATTGTTTAACCCTATAATCTGTATTTTCTACACTACTCTGTAGTACCCATGTTATTACCATGTCAGACCCTGTTGCCAAGATGTCACTTAACCTTCCACAAGTCTAAAGTTGTGTCCCATAGTGATGGTATATTATTACTCTCTTTAGTTTGGTAGTATCTATGTTCTCCTCAGCTTGTACACTTGCAGACATTGACATGCTGGAAGAATTTGCCTACCTTCGCACAAGTGAGGGAGGGCGTGTCCAGCTGGAGCTATTGCCCAATCAGGGCATGCTCATCAAGTAAGTCCGGCCCACTTTTGGCAGTCTAGTGCTGTTCATAGGTGTAGACATGCAGTTGAAGGGGCCAGTGGTTGGTCATCTAGGCTCTTCTTTTATCTGGTTTCGTCTCTCCTCCTTTCTTTTCTTTCTTTGTGTTCAAACATGTCTGCTCTACCTAACCGAGGCAGTATTAATGCTTTAGAGGGCACGCCTGGTGTTTTCACTGTGTTTTCCTTCCCTGCTCTTTGATTCGCTTCCTGAGCTCCGATTGAACTTTTGACTGCAGCTTAAGGTCCTGGCCATTGGGTGCATTCGAGACATCGACATTTCCTCTGATTTCAGTGAAACCAGCCATTCAGTCCCGAAGCACCCACATTTCACACACTGAGCTTCACATTTCGACCGCTAAACACGTTAAGATTAAAAATTGCTAAACGGAGTTCACAGAGTGGACAAGGGTCCCACCCCTGTGCATGGTCTTTCCGGGAGTTTCAGCACACAGCACAGTCACCTACTGCTCACCTGATTGAACAGCGACTCAAATCCTACATTCACAGCGTCTATTTGAAATTGGCGGGCCGTAACTGTTGCCAGTGTTGCACTGAGGTTCTGGAATGCACCCTAGTAGTCTCACACAGGGTGTTGATGAATGGTGTTTGCTGTCTCTAGGAACCCCAGCCCCGCTCTGGGGGTGGAGTTTAACCCCCTGCTGCTTCCTGGGGCGCAGCCGACTGACAGGTACCCCATTCCCCTGACTCCACCCCCGCCCATATCCTGACTCCACCCCCACTCCGCCTGCTCATCTTCCTCGTGTGTCCCCGCCTCTGCACTTCTTCATTTTTTCTCTCTCTGTCTCTCTCTTTCCGTCGATACGTTTCATTCCAGTCAAGTTGCGTGTTCATTTTCTGCCGTATTTTCTCCTTTTGTGTTTGATTTAGTATTTTTTTTTAAAATTATTTTGTTGTGAATTCACTGCATAAAGTTTTTTTTTTTCGTTCTGCTTCTGGTTACTGGTCTGTCAGTTTCATTTCCTGTTCAGGTTGTTTGTTGTGTTTCATATTGACTCTGTAAACAATACTCATTCTGTAAACGCATTATATGTTTCAAGACTTTCTTTACATTCCTGTTGGTTTTCTATGTTGGTCAGCCTCTATTTTACATAAAGAATGATACAATATATCCTTTATAACTGTAAGTATATATATATATAAAAAAAGATGTAATGTAGTCATTATTGTGGACGTTTTTTTATGTTCACTATTGTCCTCTATACTTTAGTTGTATTTTTATAAGGTTGTAATAGACACATGCCATATATAGATACTAAGATGCCAATCTAATTACCCTTTGATCTGGTCCAAAAGCACTAACTGTGTCTGCATTACAGGCACCATACAGTGACACGTGGCATCACTAAAGGAGTGAAAGAAGATTTCCGTCTGGCGATGGAGAGACAAGTGTCTAGATGTGGGGAGAACCTCCTCACCGTGTTGCACCGGTTCTGCATTAATGAGAAGATCATCCTCATTCAGTCCTTAGCTTAAGGGCGTGGAAGCCTTGAACAGTGACTTGTTTCTACTTTGGACTGAAGTGTGCCTACTCCTCACCATTGGAGGTTCTCGTGTGATCCTGAGCCTCATCTAGTTTCATCATAATTTGCGTCGAACGATAACGATGGTCTTTCCATCGTGCTGTGACAAAACGCTACTTCTCAGGACTAAGACATTCATTCCCCTGTACTTCATGTGATTTTCCTCTTCATGTTTCTCATCTTTTTGCTTTTGACCTGAAAAGTGCATGTACACCGTGTTGCGGGTTTGTTTCCCTTATTGAAGATACTGGTTTAGTCTTCACCTGGGCATAAAAGTGAAGGCTTTAGAGAATTTGTGTAATTGGCTATGTGAACATGAGTAGTGTATTCAGTGAATTTCCCTATAGGTTAGATGGATAGCTCGGTATTTGTAATGCTTTAGGTATCTTGAAGTGTTGCATTGCCAAAATTGCATTGTTGTTTTTTACCTTATCTTTATTTTCTTTAATGTCTTCATATACTGTGACAGTTTGTAAATTATGTCATAATCCCACAAAGGGATATTTCAAATAAATACAAGTATTACATTTCTAAAAAATATATTTGTATAATTTATTGATTAACTTAAATATGATTCATACATCACTTGTTGTTTCACCTAGCATACAAAAAGAAATAAGAAAAACATTGCTTTAGCAAATGTTAGGCAAACTGACATGGTCTCTTGACTAATACTTGCAAACTTGAGTGCAGTTCAAAAAGAGCCACAGGGCTATTTGTCACATCCTCCATTTTAATATGACAGTTAGGCAAACATATAACTCCCCTGGGCAAACCAAATACATCTGGGGGTTCCCCCTAAGCACTTTAATTTGTCACTGAAGCTTTAACAGTATCCAACCATGTTTAAAAAAAAAGAAAGCTACTAACAAGTTTGCGTGAAATAACACTGTTAACGGCCACAGCTTCCATAATTGCGTCTCCAAGGGGGCAGGTCAGCCTGCAGTGCTGCTCGGAGGTTGGCCCAGAACAGCACCTGCTTGGCCCTCTCCCGCGGCCACTCCAAGTACGTGCGCCTCGACATCATGTCCTTGAGCTGATAGTACTTGGAGGGGATGAGGTACAAGGGCAGGGGCTCCAGTAGAACTAGGATCACACTGTCAAATCTCCTGGTCACACGCTGGTGGTTGGCAAAGCACAGCTCGTAGTGGCACCACTCGCTCCGCACAAAGTCCGAGGAGAGGACGAAGATGCAGCGCCGGCTCTTCTCCACACACAGAAGGATGTTCTCCGTGATGGGTTTCCCGGGTATGAAGTCCCGCTCGTGGTGACACACACGCAGCCCATGACGAATACCTTCGGTATCCTCCTCCTCCAGTTTAGGGATGAGTTGACCTTTGACCCACTCGGCGTTGCGTTGGCTGTAGGAGACAAAGGCATGGAAGACTATCCCCTGCAGGTCCTCAGGCCTGTCCCGATTCAAAATTCCACGTTTTTTTGCGCGAGCCCACTGGCAGATCATGCCCATGTACCATGGACCGTCCAGTTGATGACAGAGCATGGCTACTGCAATGACTAAGGCGGCTGCTGGAACCAAAATGGCGGTTGCAAGAAGACCTGCACTGCAGGAAATTGCCGGAAGGCTAAAGTTTTTTAGGAGAGTTCCTCTCCAAGTGTCTGGGTAGCTGCAACTATAATCTCCAGGCCAGTGTAGCAATTTCATCTGTGCTGCCACAGTCTCTCCTGCTATAGATGTGAACTCTTGCAATGAACAAGTGCAGATGAAGCTGTTATTACTGGCATCTAAATCCTGTAGTGCAGGGCAAGTCCTCACAAAGTCTAAAGAGGGAGACTGGAGGGAGTTTCCTCGGAGCAGTAACCTCTGTAGATTTGGAAAAGCTGTGCAGTCAGGGACATCGTGGAATCTGTTGTTGGTCAAATCCAAAATCTGAAGTGACTCAAGTTTTAAAATGTCTGTTTTCATAACTGTAATGTCATTGTCTTGGAGCTCCAAAGAGATAATGGTCTTGGGTAAGCAGTGGAATACTGAATTGTCGAAGCTGTTTGAAGATAAGTTCAAATGTAGAATATTTGAGGGCCACACACAATCGCCAGGTTCACCATGATACAAAAGTTTATTCTGGCTCAAATCCAAGCTCCTCAATGAGGACATGAGTTGAACTCTGTTACTAAGCTGCTTCAAATCCTGTAGGTTATTCCCCTTAAGCGACAAGATTTCCACACTTTGCAGGGTGTTGCACTCGATCACAACCCCGCTCCCACCACCCCGTGAGAAGACTCTTTCAGAAAGAGCACAATCAGACAGATCCAGTGTGTGAATTCTGGAAGGTGATTGTGGACAGGTCACATGGATAATTGGTGTCTGTACAACTGTGAGGTTTCGGACAGGCATGTTGATTATGAAATCATACAGCATTTCCTGTGAAAAGAGGAAAACCGTAACACTCGCTTGTCTAATATAAAAAGATTCCAGATTTGAGGAGCGGCCCACTGTCCTACCCGGCTTCATGTCATCACATGTTAGCATGTCGAAACTGAGATGTTTCACCGAAGAGGAGAGGATAATATCAACAAAGCTTGTCAAATGTTTCCAAGCTGTTAATGTGTTCACTAATTCCAGGTGGGTGACCTTTATAATGCTTCGTTGGCTTACCCCTGCAGCTAGTGTTTGCCCTTTAAAACCATCAAGTTTTACCTCAGAAAAAAATGTGAGAGCATCACCCAAAATCGTGAAGTCACAATCAGACTTTGTGGAGATAATAATCTTTTTGGAAACCACATTTGTGAGGCTCCCACCCTTGTATCTGGTCTGAACTGACACATACAGGGTGAAACTGTTGAGGTGAAGACTGGATATGCTCATGAAGTCTTTATCCTGGATCACTTCTGCACTCAACCTCAAATCTTCCAACTTTCCAAGATTTGAAAATTCATCTCCAAGAGTCATATTAACGAATTCATTAAAACTCAGATCCAAATACGTTAGATTTGGGGTCATCCATAGGTAACTCTGACCTAAGAGACTGTGGAGCTTGTTATGGGACAGATCCAAAAATTCCAGGTGTGGGGTTGAATGAAAAACCTTCGGATCAATACTCTGTATCACATTGTAGGACACGTTGAGGAAACATAGGCTGGATGTTTGATGGAAGTCCTCTTTGCCCAGAGCTTGAATGTGGTTGTGGGAGAGGTCCAAGGCCTCTGTGTATGAGGAAAGCCAGTCCGGCACAGAAGACAGGTTCTTTGAGGACAAATATACAATGATGGTGCTCATGTCAGAGCTTAGAGAACAGGGTAAGGATCCTAAGAGGAGGGAGACGGCCCAGATGATGAAGTCCATCGTGTCCATAAGTCTGAAACAATGAAGGAGAAAGTCAGGGGGATGGCATATACTGTATGGGGACCATGAAATAAGGCCATTTGCAGCATAGACATAATATACATAGACGCCGCATCGACCGCTACTCCTTACTAGCGCTGACGAGATTTGGAGCCGCCATCTTGGACCGGACATCCACTCCACTCAGTGTAATCTGTTTGGCCGGTGAGATGAGCTGTCAGCGCACTTAATTAATCATATCTCACTGAATACCGAACAGATTCTCACACGGTTTTTTTTGCTGCAAAGGTCATACATGTAGCTATGATACAGGACACATGATTTAGCGTATTTTAATATTCATAGTGGGTTTAACAGTAATAGAATATTCTGATATATGATATAAAGTGACCTGACGTCCGATATCAAAACTGGGAACATAATCCATGTTTGACAGCATAGACAAAACTAGTTTGATACAAGTTTAATGAGTTAAATATAGTTCACAGTTGACAGAAAAGTTCCATCAACAGCATTATTCACAGTCCACAGAAAGGTTCCATAAACATTTAAGTGAGATCAGTGCCATTCAGACATCTGAGGGGTATTCCAAGTAAGCCTATGTGGTTTAGTGACAAACTTGGGTAAATTGACTCAGAATAAGTTGTAAACCTCCCAGTAGAAAAGCTGTATGATACAGGAAACATGGTTGTGTGTATTTTAATATTCATAGTGGGCTTAACAGTAATAGAATATTCTGATATATGATATATTATAAAGTGATGACATCCAATATAAAAACTGGGAACATAACTAATCCACGTTTGACAGCATAGACAAAAACTAGTTTGATACAAGTTTTAATGAGTTAAATTTACAGAAAAAATCCATTAACATTTTCAGTTCAGTGCCATCAAAAATAAAGTGATGAACAGACATTGGTGTGGCATAAAGGAAATGGAGTAACTGGGTTCAATATCAACAGCATTTGTTAGACAAGTTCCATAAATATTGTAAAGTGCAAGTTTGTAGGTTTGTTTCTGATCCTTAAAAAACAGACATTGGTTTGGCATAGTAAGTGTAACAGTTCATCAATTCAAGACAAAAAGGTGACTTGTCACTTGTACAGTGTCAATGGGTTCATCAACAGCATCTGTTATTTACAGTTCACAGAAAGGTTCCAGCCGCAATGAAGAGATTAAATAAAAAGGAATTAAGAAACATTTTAGAAACTGCTAAGATCAACCCGTTCATTGCAATCAGTAAAGAATCAGGGAGTGTCTTCACAGGCTCAGTGAGACAGAGTTACCGTCATGCAGTTGGTTCTATGATTTCGACAACTGGTGCATGTCATTTTGTATGTTCCCACCTTGCTAAAATTGCTTGGGTACACTTTGGCTGAGAACAAAAGTGCTTCAGACAGCAGGTGGGCAAATAAGATGGCATAGTAAACTGGGTACTCCATAAAAGAGGACTGAGTCAACCAGACGATGGGAAAATGGGACACAGAGTGGTACTGCAGTACTGCAATGAAGAGCTGCACCTTCCTCAGTTCCAGGGGTGTGAGGAGACCGTTCAGTTCATTCACAGTCTTCTTGAACAAGGCAGTTGTTCTGGAGAGATACAAAATAATAAATAAATGAATGAAAAGGAATTTGAGAGGCATCTTATTCTTGTCAGGGTAAATGACATGTGAATAATACAGTGTTGGGCAAGCTACTTCGAAATTTTAGTGAGCTAAACTATCAGTTACTCTGCCATGAAAACACTACACAAAACTACCACCCAGTCAAATGTATTAGTAGCCTAACACAAACACAGCAGTAGGCTAGTTCACTACATAGGAAGCTACTTTAAATTGTGCTAATTTCACATGACAAGAAAAGTGTAGCTTGTCTGGCTAACCTACTTGATAAATAAAGAAGTTGAGCTATTGAAAAGTTACTTTATTCAGGAAATAGTGAGGCTACCACCAACACACTTATGCTACAAGTAGCAGCTAGCGATTGCCCAATAGGCTAGTCTGTGCCACTTGTGTAAAATTCGCCGGCCAAATCTAGTATGATTAATTTCTACAATAGCCTTCTTGTGTCAGTTGTAATCTAAGTCAGTGTTATGGAATATGACTTATCAAGTCTCAGTTCATAGCCGGGTGAACACCGAGTAAACATAGCCTAGCTAGATGGCTACGATTTTCATACAGTAATATAAAAGATTGCTCCTTCTCAGCTCTCTGGTAATATTCTATTCAGAAAATACAACCAATAGTACGGCTATGTTAAATCTTACTTGTGAAAAGTAAATCCCCCGAGTATGGTCCGCCGATTTGAGAAGGAACATGCTGCACAGTGCTGTCATCTTGTGTCTTCTGCTGCAACGCAACGAGGAGTATGACCGGTCCAAGATGGCGGCCGCATTTCTTGTTTCCAGCAGCCAATGCGGCGTCTATGTATATTATGTCTATGATTTGCAGTACAAAACTGCAAAGCAAAAATGAAATAGCTTCCCCATAGACTGTATATATAGTCTATGAGCTTCCCAAATAAAGACATCAACCACTTGCTGTCACTTATCAATGAAAACACAGCTATGATTAAAAGCACATTAAGTCAGCCATGTATTTTAAATGTGCTTTTAATCTATAATCTAAATACATATTATATAAACATATTAATTAAAATAATGTAAATAATATCAATATTAAATAATACATATAAATTAAATAATCTATAATACTAATCATATAAATGACAAAACCTAGTCTCTCATTACACTTACATTCTCATTACCTGTATTAAATGTCAAATTTATAAATAAACAGAAGGTTGTCATTGACTTGTCCGAGCAAATGTACTGTATTCAGCATTTACCTGCCTGCATTTAATTCTATATTCCTTTGATTTGATTATTAACATTTATATAACTGTGGCAATAAAAGTATTGTAAGCAAATTAGCGTATCTCTTTAATAACATTTACATGTGAATGTCATTAGGTAGGCTATTTAAATTAAAATGTGAGTGTGATTTGGTACCTATTTTACATATTTTACAATATGTGTTAAAAATAACACAACTTGCATTAAAAACAACACAACTTGCATTGTTTTTTAACACATCTCTGTGTCCAGATAGGGCATACATGGGCAACATAGGGCTTTCCCTGACCGGCGCGTAAGGTCCGTGAAAGAACAATAGTCAAGAGCCTAGCATAGAGATAATTCATGCAAATCAATATCGTTGTTTTTATTTTGAAAGCGACTGCTATTTGTACGCCCATACATTTGTGCGTGGATGCATACGACGTAAACACCCTCACTGATGTGCTGGTGAATAGAATTTATGCTTCTGCGTCGACACAATGCAGTTGCCTTTACATCGGCGTAAACCTTTCAAAGTTTTGTGTCTCTTATGTCTGCGTCGCTCACCACCACAAAGGTTGTTAGAACGAACTCCTACTGCTGCTCGTTGGCGATAGTGTTCATTTCAAAACGTTACTGGCAGATAGACAGTTTACAATCGGATAACCCCGTAATTGTAACCAAAATATGTCTGAGTTTATTTGCAAAGCTTATGTTAGCGAACTAGTATGATGCTACTACCCACAGGTTGCTTGAAGCAGCCGGCTCAACACACAGAGCGAGTTGACCAATCACAGTTATGTGCATAAAGTTAAAGCAAAAACATAGCCTACATTTTAAAAATAGTTTTCTTTGTGCATGTTGATTAACTAATGACAGCCTACTATTGTCTGCTCCACATTTTCGTAGTCTAATTCTGCATAGAGTTAATTTAATGATGGTAATGATTTAATGATGAAATATTGCTGAGTGTTGATGAAATGGTGGCACAGGCCTATCGGTTGTACTGACTCCTTCACATTTTCATGACCTAGCCTAATTATATAGATATTGTAGTACTTTTTTATATCAGTCTTTGAAAACTGAAAAAAATGTCAATGTCAAAAAATAATTTTCGAGAATGAGGATTAAATACTGGACATAGATTAAATATTGCTGTTTTTCCTTTGTCTCCCGCACATTTTCATCTGTTCTTACGACTAGTAAACAAAACCATATGATTTACTTAATGTTATACAAGAACAGAATAGAATTGAACAGAATTGAGTTCAGACTTGAGTTCGGTATTTTGGGTCCGGCCCTCCTCAACAGTCCCAGTTTGTCATGTGGCCCCTTTAGGGCCTGTCCACACGGAGACGCTTTTTAGGTTAAACGCAGAGGTTTTGCTTCGTCTTGGCCGAGCGTCCAAACGAATCCTGTAAACGCACTGCCCGAAACCGCACTTTTCTGAAACCTGGTCCCAGAGTGGAGAAATCTGAAACCGTAGCCCGTTTGAGTTCGTTTAGACAGCGAAACCGCACATCCTGCTTGCGTATCGATGATGTCATCGCCACACCTCGCCTAACAATACTAGTTTTCATACATGATATTACCTACGATTACACTCCGTTAAGATAAATATCACAACTGATGCTGCGCAGCGCCGATAGCTTATGACTTGGTGGACTGAACACTGTTTTTCCCGGTGTTTTTTTATGCATTCTAGCTACTGTCAGTGACGCGAGAGAACTTAAGTTATTAGGAAAGTGCGGTGTAAGTTTAGGCTACATTAATTTGTGCGTAGTGCCAGTGTCATTCATTCATTCGGAAATTAGTTGCCCACCCCTGAGATAGGGACACATTTGTTTTATGAGTGTATCAATAACAGTTTTATATTTTTTATATAGGCCATATGACTTTACTGTACACTATTAATTATGATGTTAGTGTAATGGTTATTGATGTCATTTTAAGTCACTTTGGACAAAAGAGTCTGCTGAGGATCATAAACATAATCAGTAGAACTTTAAAGTTCCATATCATAAACAATTTTTGAGTGATAATTATAAACTAAATATGCATACCTATAACAGTATTGGGTATCGAAAGCTTATATCATACTCATAAAAATAGGCTACCATCCACGTATAACACTTTATGATAACATTACATAAATAGACATATGTTTTATATTTGTTGTGTACATTTGTTGTGTACAATAAACATAGGTTTTATGTTTACTTCTCATGGTCTTCAAAATATTTTTCATGGTAATTGCTATTTTGTAAAATGATGAATTGGTGTATCAATTATAAACATATAATGACACAAACTTACCACACTCACCCCTTTCACAAGAGAATCCAACTCAGGTTCTTATCAGATGCCAATGATATCTGCAGTTAAGCAAATGCTGAGTTTATTCTCGTGACTTCACCACACAGGATAACCAAGGGCATAAGCAGAAGTGAAATGACACTCTTGAGACAATATTCAAATTTCATTTCTTCTTTTTTCTCCCACCCTCACTCACAAAACAAATACAGGCTCTTTGACTGTAAGCAAAGCATTTAAAACTGATTGCATTTTGGCAATGGCCCATATTCTATCTCTCCAAGGTCTGATAACAAGAGGGAACCTTGCAGCAGGCTAGTCAAATCATCATAGTTCCTCTCTTTCCTCTCCTCTTTTTTGCAGTCTTTCAAAGTCATAATCTTGGCTTTATTATGTGATTGTATCATATTCTGATAAACGGATAAATTCATGCAAATTCATTTTAATAAATGTCTTAGAAATTCCAACTTAAACAACAAGCTGTCAGATACTGCTGTTCGGTTTAGATTTGGTTACAGTAGTCTTATGGGCATTTAAAAGATTTTCGCTTTAAATGTCAGCATGTTTTAAGCACTGAAACATGATTAAAGGGAAACAAAATGACTCAAAATTATGAACTGTCAACCTTGGGCGCCGAGTAGCACAAGTACAGAGAGTTATGAGCTATCTTTCTTCATTTTGGCTGGGAATACTAATTTGTGCATATTCATGGCCTCCCCAGCTCTTTGAGTCTTATCCCATGGAAACGAAAAACCTTTTCTTCAGCCCATTTCATACTGTCCTATTTATAGTGTCGCATATATTTTCTAGGAAAACATGGGCTCGTCCGGGATTTGAACCCGGGACCTCTCGCACCCAAAGCGAGAATCATACCCCTAGACCAACGAGCCACTGTACAAAAACATAGACTAGCAAGAGACTCAAACATTGGATAGCCTATGCATGCATGCATGCATGTGTAAAAACGGTATCGCTGATTTTGGTTTTGTTTTGCGGTCTATCCTTTCCTCTGCATCGGATCTCATTCTTCCACAAAATGTCATATCATGCGTGCAAAACGGAAAACCACTTTTGCCTCATCTCCAAAAGACATTCTGCTGTGACTGTACGATAGGCCTATTTAATTTCTTGTATCCCAACAATGTAATGTCGTGTATTCCAACTATGCAAGATCTAAGAGCACGATGATGATTGGGCATATATCGGAAAACGCAAATATGATAATAATTAATATTGTCTATCACTATCAGAGTCCAGCTAAAAACAACTCGCTCCTGCTGATCATGTTGAACGTTTCAGCTTTCGTGACCCGGTAGTTGACCAAGTGCATCCGGATGTTATGTCGTCCAACAAAAATGGCGGTGTAAATACTGTTTCAAATCAGGTTTCGAATGAGAGAAAATTAATGCAGAACTATCAACGTTTAATTCCTATCTGTACTCATGGCTGGTTTACCTCCGGGAGACCCACAGCTGGTCTCTATGATCGTTAATCACTTAAAAACTCAAGGTCTTTTTGATCAGTTCAGGAGAGACTGCTTAGCCGACGTAGATACAAAGGTAAGCTTGCTAACTTGAAGTGTCTGTTGTTAACGTTAACTTGTAACAATGGGGGTCGATAGTGGTCAACCTTTTGTAGTAAATAGCATCAATACGTTTATTTTATTTTTTTTAATCTTTTTTACCTAGGCCTGACAGCTTAATGTAAGACGAGAAGCAAGTTAATGATAACCGACCTATCGACATAACATAAAGCTAACCTTGGTAACGGAATATTACCAGACCAATATTAATAAAGCGAGAAATAAGCAGCTGTCGTGTGCAGTTCTAATTGAGCACTCCAATTTCACGGAAAAATGTTGAATGTGAAATAACCACGTTTTCACTTTTCAAAGCTTGGTTCAGCTTGGTTGATGTTTAACAATGCGTATCCTTTAACTTTGCTAGAGTTTTCAAATGACGTTAACGTGACATTAAGTTTATGTGCACATATTTTCAGCCTGCTTATTTGAACCTGAGACAACGCGTGGACAACTTTGTATCAAATCACCTCTCGAACCACACATGGAGTCCTCATCTAAACAAGAACCAACTGCGAAACAACATCAGACAATTAGTACTGCAGTAAGTTACTAACAGCCCACACACAGACTATTCTTGATAGTGGAGACTGAGAGAAAGTGGAATAGAACATTATGTCCAATATGTGTTTTAATGTTCTGCATTCTCATTAGTAGGTCACTTGATACTAAAAGTATGATTCTATGTAATGACTGTATGATATCTGTACTGTCCCTGTGTATATCTCTGTGTGACTGTGTTTAGAGATAAGCAGGAATATTATGACTTTGCAGTGTTTCACTGTTCTGCATGGCTGCGTCAGTAGCTATCTGCTCCGGATTGCCAGGCTGCCACTAATCAGAGTCTGATTCAGTGTAGTCCACGTGATATGGGTTGACCAACGTCAGCCTGGAAGGATACTTAAACCCTAACTATTTCCTTGTCTAGTTAGAGCAGCTGATGGATCTTTAGGTGAAGTCATGCTGTCTCTCCCTTGATGCGCATCATTGTAAATAAAATCTGTTCCTGATTTTTCATACTATTGGTCTGACTGGGTCTCTATTAAATCTATGGTATCAAAATTACCATCAAGACTAATTAATATTGTGGACAAGTGCTCTACAAATACTTTGTAGAGCATTTGTCCATAATATTGATCAATAGTCTCCACTATTTTTTTTATGTTTTAAACATAGGTTTACATTACTATGTTTACAAATAGTAATGTAAACATTTGATCAACTCATCCTAGATCCCACAGCAAGCTCTCACCATGCTCTGTTCCTCTGTGTGTTCAGGTCTGGAATGCTCGAACAGGGAGTGGATAGGATTGTGGCTCAAGTGGTGGATCCAAAAATCCACCACATTTTCAGGCCACAGGTCGAAAAGGTGGTCCGAGAGTTTTTATCCCCAGGAAGCCATGAAGAGGAACCCTCTGCATATTACCCTCCAGGGGAAGAGCGACAAGCCTTCCACCTTCCACCATCAGGTAAGAAGACTGTGGATCTGAACCTGAGCAACTGATCAATGGCCAGTCTTTCCTATTGCAGGGGCCCAGTTGCTGCTATAGCACCTCTTTATGATATAGTTAAATTTCTAGACCTAGGCCTATTTTGATAGCTTGCTTTTTAATGAGGGAGTTGCTTCACCAATGATATAGTATAACATTTAGGATCACTGAGCTAAATGAAATGTTGCTCATAATTGGTTTTTGTTTCCCTCAGCTATGATGTCTGCACCGGGCACTAGTACAAATGCCATGTCTATCCTGGACACCATCAGCTCCCTGAACCAGGAGGCAAGTATCCGTGCTGGCGGGGAGAGGGGACTGAAGGCGACAGCAGAGGACCTGGCGGCAGAGGAGGCTGTGCTTAGGGCTGCGGAGGATGCAGCGTTTAAGGCCGCAGAGGAGGCCATGCTGAATGGCAGCACCGGGGAACAAGACATGAGCCTCGTGGAGGAGGACGAGGAGGCCGAAGCGGCGGAGAAGCAGCCTGAAGAGGGCGAGAAGGCAGCGGATATGTCCAGCACCGAGATAAAGATGGAGGATGTGAGCGAAGAGATGGACATAGACGGAGAGTCGGAGGGCGAGGACGTGAATGGGGAAGAGGAGGTGAAAGGAGAGCAGGTTGAAGAGGAAAAGGATGTTAAAGAGGAGGAGGGCAAGGACAAAAATATGAGCAAATCACCTGCTCAGACTGCAGAGGAGGCTCTGAGCAAGGAGCAAGACCCTAGCAAGACCATTAATGAGAAACAGCGCATCCGACAGAAAGCCAGAGAAAGACTTAAAGAAGGTAGGATTCCTGCTGTGCATTGGTGTGGACTGCTTAGTGATTTCTTCAGTGTATTGTTACAAGGATACAAGGATACAAGGAAGTTTATTGTCACATGCATATAGTTACTGGAAGTAAGAAATGCAGTGAAATTATGTCTGGTGTCAGCCTATTTGTGCATTAATGGGGGGGGGGGGTAAAAAGTGCAGTAGAAGAGGGGTTTAGTAGATTAAGTGGCAAGGGCTGCATAAAAAAGGTGGGGGAGGATTGGGATTGGGTGGGGGGCACCAACAAGGAGCACCCAAGAGCAACTGACATTGTTGATACTGATTGTGAATGGAGGAGCATGACCGTATACTACCTGCTGTTTTAACATAAATAGAGGCCGCGTAAGAGGCATTCATGTTTTGTTTTTTTTACTGTATTAGTTCATTTAGGGATGTAACGGTATGAAAATTTAACCTCAACCTCAAAATTATCATTGTTATTATTCGCTATTATCGCGGTATTTTTAAAAGTGTATTCAATTTGTTCAGAAAGCACTGATAGGCCTACACAATAGTTGAAATAGTTTCAAAAAGTGTGACCGTGTTTATTATATTACAAAAATGTAGGAAAAAAAACCTTATCAAAAGTGCAACTCTTAACCAGGGATGCTGGAACTCATTTTCACCTGGGAGTGTTTATAGAGGGGGTGCTGGGGGTAAAAAATATTGTTACTGGGTAGATGTGATTCCATTATTCTGGTGCGTTTTAAGGTGGTCTATTGCTGCTGAAGAAGGGCATACCGGTATTTTTGTTCACATTCATAGGCTGATTGCACTAGCGAACCTGGCTGAGCTGAGCATTCTTAATTCATAGCATAATGTTACCGTGGCATTGTGTCTTGTCCCGTTCACTTTTTCCTTGGTCATGTTTAATTGGTTATGTGTTTATAGCTTAACTTACCCTACCATGACTGAGTTTGCTATTTCGTTATTTGGATCCAATGAGTGAGACCCAGTAAGTGTTCAAAATAAAACTTTAGGCTACGGTATTCTTCTGATAATGTGAGTGGAATGGATAGTGGCTACATGATATATCACACGTTTTGCGGTGAAAATGTTCCGCCTTTTAAAAGCAGGTGTAGCCTAATCTGAATCACGGTTAAATCCATTAATTAGACAACAGAATCAGTAGGGGTACTAGTTTTGTTTTATTGTACCAGGCAGGGCTGTCAAAAGCAGGCTCGGATGATGCTGGGGCAATCAACTGTGATAATTATGATATTTGAAATGAAAACAGTAATTGTTATCGTCAACATTTCTATCGTGGTTCAGGTTTACCATTATACTGGTAATCGTTACACCCTAAGTTCATATAATTAAATTACACATTATTTAATTAGTTAAATTCATCACACAGGAATAAGTTCTGTTTTAGGGGCTTGTTCATCATCAACATGCATGTAATTACCCCTTAGTCCCTGTGCCCCGATACTGAGAGATGCTTCCTTAAGAAAATCAAATGGTTTCTGTGAGTGTCTGACCATGCATCTTTTTTCTAGAATATTCTCTGGAGGATTCCGATCTGGAGGGCCTGAGTGACATCACAGTGAGCTCTGTCCACACCAGTGACCTTTCTTCATTTGAGGGCGAGAGTGATGATGAGCCACAACCGTCCGATTCTACCGAGGAGGGCGAGATCACATCAGAAGGTCATCTGTTTACATGCACTCTTGTAACAATGAATAATATTGATAGAATGCTGACAGTTATTAGCACTTTTTTGTTCTTTGTGTCATTGACCTCGCTGCTTACATTAACAAGCCTTTGGAAATGTATTATCTTATTGTAGACAATTAATCACTTCAAATATTTTATATTTTTTATAAAAATCATTGTCAGGGGACAAGTCCCAAAAGGCAAAAAAACATTTGCACACCTTGTACGGACAGATGCATTGGAGAAGACCAAAGGTCACCAGTGTAGTAAAGACAGGGAGACAAGTCCCAGAAGTTGACATTTAACCTTTTTTCTGTGTGTGTGTGTGATGCACAGATGAGAAGGTAGAGAATAAAGAGAAAGACGACACTGAAGACGGCGAGGAGAACAAGGAGCGCAAGCCTGGGGCCCGTCGCCAGGGCTACGTGCACAAACCCTTCCTCTACTCTCGTTACTATAGCGACTCCGATGATGAGGTCACTGTTGAGCAACGTCGGCGGTCTGCAGTAAGTGTAAACAGCATCCCTCGGCTGTTATTATTGAGTTTCTCACGTCACATCCACTTACGACTCATCATATCATAGAAATGTGTATTCATTCCAAACATTTATATTATTGATGGAAAAATGGCCTCTTTTCCCACATATAATGTCCATGACTTTGTCCGTAGGCCAAAGACAAAGAAGAGAGGCTGCTGAAACGACAGCAGAACCGTGAACGCTTAGAGGAGAAGAGGAGGAGTAAACAGTCTCAGATGGAGGAGCCAGGTACAGCATTCAAACGACATCTTTCCTCTCCAAATCTCTGTGCTATTCACGCTCTAGGACATGTTAGAAGATGTGTTAGTCTATCGCCTCTAAATGCAGATTTGTGCATACTTATTCCACTTGATACATTTTGTAATGGCATTTCCTTGTGTGGAGAGTTTCTTTTGATGTCTTGTGAAGTGTCTCATGACTTGTCGCTGTGTATGCACTTAATGCCACGCGTCCCCTGAAGATCTGAACGTTCTGTCATTAATCTCATGCAGATGAAAGGAAGGCAGTGGATGACACACCGAGACCCAGGGCCAAAGAGGCTTGCAAGGAGAAGAAAGTGCTGGAGAAGAAAGTGGCCCTCAGCCGGAAACGAAAGAGAGACTCAAGGTGGGTCTGTGTGCTGTTTAGTGTAGGGTTTTATGATGTGTCTACAGACCTTTAGGTGCGCTCTTGGCTATGATTGTTTGCCTGCGTAAGTGATGCCCAACTGGTCATGTTTATCTGTTTAGGAAGGAGGGTGATGCTGGACACAAAAAGAAGGGGGACACAGAAGGGGATGCCATGAGAAGAGATGTAAGGATTGTCCTCTGTCATGCTAACTTGTTGATTTTGTGGTCTTTTCTATTGTCATTTTACTCTCAGTTATTTGTTGTTGTTTTATTCACTTTGGATAGAAGTGTTTGCTAGATGAGTAAACTTATGAGTACATTTTCTTGCAGGACTCTCAGAAGGCGGGCATCTCAAAGAGCCTGTCCTCAAAGTCCATGAGGAAGACCTCTGAGTCGTCTGTGTTGGAGGAGGTCCACAGGAGGAAGAGCGTTAGTGTCTCAGAGGAACCCAGTGAGCCCAGGAAAGTGGTGGACAAAAACCGAACACATTCCTTCATTCTGGACCTGGAGCAGGGGTCCGAGGAGCTGCTCCGACAGAGGACCTCGGGCAAGTTTGACCGGCATTCGCGCAAAGACCAGCACCTCAAGGACCGCAAAGAAAAGGAAAGGGACCGTAGCATGTCCGACGAATCCGCCAAACTCAAGCAGAAGGCCGAGAAGAAAGCAGAGATGCACGGTGACGAGAGCTCACAGAAGGAGGGGGCCGAGGTGAAGGCCACCGCTGAGGACAAAGGGGAAAAGAAGAGCTCAAAATTGAAGGTGGAAAAGAAGACTTTGTCTGTTGGCAGGGAGGCGAGGTCCTCTGTGTCCGAGGGGTCCGCGGTCGAGGAAGGGCACAGAGACTCCGGGCCAAAGAAAACTAAAGCCTCAATGACGGAGGCCCTGAAAGACAAAGAGAAGGACAAAGAAAGGACCAAAGGAGAGAAGGCGGCTGGTAAAAGCGATCCCCGACAGCCTCTTTCTCATCCCGATTCCACGGGATCCTCGGAGGAGAGGTCGGATCTGGAGCAGGGGTCGGAGGGGAACAGGAAGAAGGACAAGCTCATAAAGGAGGTGCTCAAGCGATCCAAGAGTTTGTCCGAGGTGAAACACGCCGAGAAGCACAGGTCCAGGCACGACAGCAAAGACTCGGACAAGGACAAGGTAAAAGGAGCTTACAGCTCGCCCGAACGACCGCATCTGTCCAAGTCCATCTCTGAGAGTGATGGAGAAGCTCGGCGCGGCAGAGATGTGGAGCCTGGGTCAAAGGGGAAGATGTCCGAGAAGTCAAGGTCCAAGTCGAGAGAGGAGCCGAAATCTCCGATACTGTTCAAACCGGACAAGAAAGTTTCCAGTCAAGATGCTAAGAGCAAAGGCGCTGCTTCAGCCAGTAAAGCGGACTCAACGAAGGAGAAAAAGAAAGATGGGAGCTCAAAAGAGGAGAAGAAACCCTCTGAGGAATATTCCTCTGACAAGTCACAGGAGACCAAGGGCACGAGGAAGGCGAGCGAGAAGAAGGCCAAAGATCCCGAGAAGAAGGGAGAAGCCCAAGGAGAGAGAAGAGGCATATCGATGGCTTCCCCTCTTTCGCCAACCACTCCTGAGGCCCCCGTTGCAGAGACGGTCTCTCAGCCCAAAGAGTCGAGTCTGGAGGCAGCGCCCGTTGCGGCTGCAGATCATCACACAGCCGTCGTTTCTGTCGATGTTTCTGATGATGCTTTTGATGCCCTGAGTGACATCACCCCAGAGCCCAAAGGGGAGGATCTAGCTGCGCGGCTGGCCGAATGTGAGGAGCAGCAGGAGGAGGTGAAGGAAGAGCCCAGGCCACTGCCGGCCGAGGCCGACGCCCTGCTGAGCCTGATGGAGGTGTGCAGCTCGGCGGAGAGAAGGGTTGTGACGGAAACGGAGCCGATACAGGAAGTGATCCCGAGTGCAGGCCTGTCGCTGCAGGACGCGGACATGAAGATGAAGGAAGCAGCCCTCACCCTGCTCTCCATGGACCCTGACATGACGCTGTCGCCCAGTTTGATTGACAGTCACATGGTCTCCGTCGCCACGGAAGCAGTCACTCCTGCTGAAGAAGAAGTCACGCCTTCCCTTGAGTCGGCTGCTGAGGAGTCAGTAGTGGATACCTCTGGAGGTGTTCAGGGAGCTGAAAGTGTCCAACCATCACAGGAAACGCCTGCAGACCAACACACTCCTGGTGAAGGTACCGTGATCCGTCAAAGGCATCAGTTTTCATACCTCATTCAAGTCCTCACTCATTGAAAGTCTGTTGTGTTTTTGCATGTTAAATTGAATAACCTTTGTGATTTGCAGATGTTTCTGACAGTGCAGCAGCCCTGGTGGAGTCTCCTGTAGTAACTCAAGAAGAGGTCATGCTGAAAGTGAGGACAATGTCTCAATGTTCTACTACATTTATCCTACCTCTTCTAATCTCTCTCATTACACGGCTCTTCAGAGTGCTGCAGAATGCTCCATTCACATGAATGGGCCTTCCCAATGTTCAGAGCTCTGTTAAACTATATAATGACCGCTGCAAAGTATATAATGACCCCTGTCAATGGCAATGGGTTTTGTGCTTTTGATTCACGTCTTTCACTCCATCCATCCATGTCTTTCATATCATTCACTCCATCCATTCGCTTATTGCTATGGAATTGAATTGAAAGTGAAAGTCAGCAAGTAAGACGTTGCCATGCAACACCTGAAACTGTCAAGTTCTATTTGTGTGGCAAACTATTTGTTTTCTCAGCGGAAGTCACAAAACGGTAACAAAATAATTTTAAAAGACCCATTGTGTGAAGTTTCTTTTCTCGTTTTGGCAAGTAGCCGTATAATAAGCGGGAGAATGTATTGTCCGCAGAAACAAGTCACTGTTCGCCCTGTCAGAACTTATTTTCTGATGATGACTGGCGGACAACACATTATCCCTTACATATTGATCTCCTGTCACTGTTGTGTGTATTTATGTGGTGTGTGGTGGTGTATAATACAGGATGCAACCCATCTCCTGTCACTGCTGTGTATTTATGTGGTGTTGTATAATACAGGATGCCCCAGCTGAGAAGTCCAGCGAGGAAGAAAAGCCTTGTGCTGCTACAGTGTCCACTGAACCCACAAATGTTACCTCACCATCTCAGAACATGGAGGGTGTGTTTCTTATCTTTTTTTAGGGATATTAAATACCAGTAATTTCCCAACTATTAGCCGTGGTTTATACATTGATTTTGCAAAATTTCTTCAGCTATGAGGTTAATACACGGAGGCAGTTAATATGGTATTAATATGGTCTTATTTTTTTAACTTGCATAAAACACTGTCCTGTGGTTTATACAAAATGCGGCTAATACACAGGAAATTACTGTATTTATAAGAAATATATTTAAAGAATATTTATATCCCTTATATTATATTCAAGGGATAATTGCAGGCAGTGTCTACTATTCAAATCTACCAATCAACTCCATCAAGAATTCTGTGTTTGTATTGTCATGCCTTTCTGTCACATTTCTAATTAACCACATATATTTTTTTCTTTGTTCACAGTAGATAATTTGGCTGATCAGAAGGACCAAGAGTCCCAGGCTCCCTCAGTTGTGAGTAAAGACATTTTGACTAAACGTTTGGAGAGATTACCTCAAAAACGCCACTACGCTCATGTATTTAGTCAAAATGTAAAAGTAAAACTAACCTCATGTATTTATGTCTTTTTTTTTCGAAGGATGTGAAAAAAGAGGAAACCAAATTAAGAGGTAGAGGCAGAAGGGTGTCCAGCCAGACCTTGGCCTCTCCGTCGGAGACCGGTGAGATCTGTGCACCTCAGTATCTTAGCGCTGTAGTGCCACAACAACCACTTTCTCCTCCTGCCACACTTTGGCTAATGCTTATAATGTTACAATGTCTGCACTCTTACCCTCTCGCTGAGGTCTCCACTGCACTGTAGCTTGAATGTTATTCTCTTTCTGTAAGTCGCTTTGGATAAAAGCGTCTGTTGGATGAATTAACGTAATGTAAACAAAGACGGGTCAAATGAAGCCCCTTTCATCTGATTATCCTCTACATCAAACCAGAACAAAGCTTTCGAATGGAGCTCTTCATGCACTATCAGGCACTGAGTGATGTGTCTTTCCTCCATTCTGTTCTGTGCCAAGGCTCAACCTCTACTGTGTCTGACGTTACTGAAGTTAGCCAGCCAGAGGCGAGTGAGACTGAAGGACCCTCCAGCTGTAAAGAAGGTACTCTACAAGCCATTAACAGAACAGCGGAACATGCTTACATTCCAGTGCTCTTTTCTTAGTTTGTATATGCTGTGTTGTTCCATGCTATAATGTCTGATTCTCTCTGCGATATCCTAGGAGAGGTTCCTCGTGTGTCTGCAGTGACCGAGGTATGGAGTGTTTTGGAGTGTCATTGCCATATTAAACGTGCTTGTATATAATGTGTATAATCTAGGCAGAGAGACTTTAGGGGCTGTAAAAGTACTGTTTATGTGTTCATAATGGGAGCGCTCTGTGCTGTTTCAATTGAGCAGACTGAAGAAGACCGGACACTAGATGACACCTCTAAACAGGAGGAAGCTTTACAGGACACAAGGATGCGAGATGACACCTCTAAACAGGAGGAAGCTTTACAGGACACAAGTAAGTCTGAAATGGTAGAGTGATCGTGTAAAGTGGAATTTGAAATGTCATCCTTGAAATGTCATCCTAATCCTTTTATTCCATACAATTCAATCAATATTTAACCAAACAGAATTAAACTGAATTGACTACATATTTTATTCATGGTTAATCTTTGTATTTAACGTGACTAATAACGAAATCTTGGACATTTGGACACTTTGCCACATTTCTGATTTGCAGACAATGGTTATCAAATAATCTAAGCTATCCAAGTCAGCCGTGGCCTACTGGTTAGCGCTTCGGACTTGTAACCGGAGGGTTGCTGGTTCGAACCCCGACCAGTAGGCACGGCTGAAGTGCCCTTGAGCAAGGCACCTAACCCCTCACAGCTCCCCGAGCGCCGTTGTTGTTGCAGGCAGCTCACTGCGCCGGGATTAGTGTGTGCTTCACCTCACTGTGTGTTGACTGTGTGCTGAGTGTGTTTCATTAATTCACGGATTGGGATAAATGCAGAGACCAAATGATCCTCACGGGATCAAAAGAGTGTATATACTTATATACTTATATGTATATATTCTTATACGTCAGTATTATTCTTTAACATGGAACATATAATGTGTTTGTCATTTAAAAATGTATTTCACTGTTGTAATGTGTGCCATTTAAAACCCCCTTGCATGAATGTAATTGTAGTTCTTAGTCATATGAACTGCATGAATGTAATTGTAGTTCTTAGTCATATGAACTGCATTTTGGTAAGTGTGGAGGTCAGAGTGTAAAGTTAAGTAGTGGAGACTCTGGTATGACCCTGGTTCATCTCTTGACCTGGCAGGTGTCGCACCCGATGAAACTCCTCAACAAGAGAAAGAACCAGAAGCTGTAAGTACTGATTCCTCAAGCAAGGAGAATGGAGTCCATGCAGCTTTTTATGATGGATGATCATTTATGCACTTATGCATAGTAGAATGACAAACTGGGTTTAGCATAGTAGTTGTTGGGACTGTTTCTCTATGAGCCATTTGATACATTCTCACTGGCGTTCCAGGAAATACCTGAGAAAGTGGAGGTGACGAGAGGAACTCGGAGAGGTCGTCAGGCCAGACTAGTCAAGCAGTCCAGTGAGTAGACGTGTGTGTGTGTGTGTGTGCTTTATTGTTGCTAATTTGATACCCCCCCCCATCCCACACACACACACCAACCTATCTGCTCTCTTGTTGCAGGCAGTGCCTCTCAGTCGGACGGTCAAGAGGAGGAGAGGGGATCGGATGTGTCAGAGATGGTACTTCATCTGTTCTGGCTTCCCTTAATCTACCTCACGCTGTGTTCCTCTCTCACCTTAGCTCCTGTCCTAACTCCCTTTCTCTCCTTTTCTCAGGATGAAAAATCCGAGGGCAGAGTGACCCGCAGAGGAAGAAGAAGTGCGGTGGCAGCAGCCAAGGACACCAGTAAGATTCATCTCCTTCTGACAACTCCTTATACTGGATTCGCCATTACAAAGCTTTTGTGACCGTGTTCATCCACGGCCACAGTTGGCTTGTGTTGGCTGTAGCCATGTCTGCTCAATAATCGATCTGTGGTTTGATAGGTAAAGCCAAGGCAGAGAAGGAGGTCACCACTGACCAGAGCTCTGAGCAACAGGTGGAGGTGAGGGTCACCAAACGCACTGTGAACGTGCAGTGCACATAGTACTGTCTCTGGACTGACTAGAATTGCTGCGACTAGTCGACGTAATCGACAAAGTTGACGCTGATAATTTGTTAACGTAAATATTTTTTTATCAACACGGCATTTACCAGTGAACTAAAACAAGATTTTGGATTTTTGGAGGAAAATGAATTGTTTAATTGTTTAGACTAGATATAAAATAGTCGTTAGTGGCAGTCCTAGGACTGACTGTCTCTTTGCTTGTCCTCACCTCTTTGCTCGTCTGTTGGTCTGTGCAGGACGCGGAGAGTGAGAAGGCCACCGAGCCTGAAGCTCCGCGCCGGGGACGCTCCTCTAAGGCCGCTGCCCAGTGTAAGTCCTCCTCAGCTGTTGAGTGTGTGGCCCAGGACAGGACTAAGTGTATTGTGTGTCTTGCTTCCGCCCCTCACTGATAATCTGGCGCGCGTCCTGATTTAAAGTCACATGTCCTGTTCTCCTCAACAGCCCCAGAGAGCCAGCAGGAGGAGCAAGGAGGAGAGGAGGGGCAGAAGGAGGTGGGTTTGTCCTCTCCTCCTGTGGAGATGATGGTCATTAGCAATGACTATACTCTATATAAGGTCATTGGTCATTAGCCTTTGATGTGGGACATGGGAATCATTTGACCTGCACTATAGATTAGATTCAACTTTATTGTCATTTAGCAGAGGACAGGTACAGAGCCAATGAAATGCAGTTTAGGCCTGGATGAGACTCATTCTAGTGTTTCTACCCGTTATTTATCTATTAGCTTTGTTTGTTTGTTTATTTGTGTTGTCCATCCAGACTGAGAAGGTTGAGGAGCCAACTGTGCGCAGAGGCAGGCGCTCGGGAGCCCAGGCGAAAGAAGTTGCCGCAGGTAAACACAAACCACTGCACCTCAGTCACTTAACACTGCAGGTAAACACAAACCACTGCACCTCAGTCACTGAACACCGCAGGTAAACACTGACCACTGCACATCAGGCACTTAACAGCGCAGGTAAACACAAACCACTGCACCTCAGGCACTTCTAACATGAGCCCCAGCAGCATAGTCATGGCACTGGCGGAGATCATTTACATTCCAGTAGACAGAGCTGCTGCACATTATGGATCTGCCATATGTATTTGTGTATGCGCCTTACCCGGGTGGAAAGGCTGCATTGTTTGTAAATGTGGACATCAAATAGTGAGTTACCCCTGTTACGCAGCATGTGCTCTCAACAGTCCAACAATGTGCAGATATAAGAAGGCCACATGTTGCCTAGTGTGCTTTATCTCCGTAAGACTTGCAGATATCTGTGTTTCTGTTTATGGCTGCTAGAAAACATAAACAGATAAAGAAGATAGACTTGTGTTATGCGTTAAGACCTGTACGGATGTAAGATTCTGTTTGACCACGGTTTCATTCAGTTCCACACAGTTTCTAAATGATCTATCATTCTGGAGGGTTTCTAGTGGCTAGATGTCTGTTTGCTTCCAGTGTAGTTTGAGATTGGAGTGCAGTGCGTCTGCTGTAAATCTGTAATGCATCTGCCCCCACAGGAAGGCCTGGTGGTCTGAAGAGGAAAAGGTCTGAAGAAACAGAGGATTCTGGAGAGGTGAGGGTTTTTTTTAACCTCTAAATGTCCTCTATTTTTTTTTTTTTTTTTTTTAGAGTATTTTACACAATTTTTCCATGTTGCAGGTCGCAACATTATGGTCTTTGTGATCACCAGGGCGGTATTCCAGAAAGGAGGTTTAACAAACACTGAGATAAACTCTAGGTTGTCTGAATCTGTGACAACTAAATCCGAGCTGTCGGTTTCAGAGTCGAAACCATGAGTGAATCTGGTGACACGAAGAGCACCTTATTTTTCAGAGGCGGAGCAGCAAGTTCTCCTCGAGGTTTACGAGGAGGAGAGAGCTGTAATAACAAAAAAGAGCCAAACTTATGTGTCTACCAAGGAACGAGAGCATGTTTGGCATTGAATAGCCTAACTGACCTTTGTTCAAGTTTATTAAAGATTCCACTGAAAAACGGAAGCGCCTTCGCAAAAACTCGTTTGAATAAGACAGGATATCATGTTGTGGTCTTATCACCCTCTCGCGGTAAATAGCATGGATGATTTATGCTTCTATATCAATCGGACCTTCCTCAAAAAGAAACGCCACTGTGCGACAAAAAGTGCACTTAAATACCCAAACATAACCTACCCCCTACCAGGATCAGAGCCTATGTTACCATAGCCTGACCATTTTGGAATTGAAAACTGATGTTTACCGCTCTGGGTTAAGCCAGTAAACCCGCTTTCTGGAATACCCCCCTGAGCTACTTCAGTCCTAGTAAACATGATGACTTTTGTGAGGTAGAGAATAATTTTTAGCAAAGGTAGTTTCTCTTCTCTTGCTCTCTAGCACCCTCTTGTGGACAAGTCGCCCATTTCATATGATTATTTCAGGTCAACTTCACAACAACCAAATCACTAGTGTTCCTGGCATGATTGTGGTTCACCCAGCCCATTTGTTTCAATGCTTTTTCCAACAAGAGACGATAGATAGATAGATAGATAGATAGATACTTTATTGATCCCCAGGGGAAATTCAAGTACATGTGATCCCCTATTGTAAGAGAGACGATGTGTTTGTGTGTTTGCAGGAGGTGCCTGCTGAGGAGAAGAGTTCAGAAGGAACAGAGTCGTCCTCAGGCCAGGCCCCCCAGGAGAGCACTGGTGAGACTTGAGTCTTGTGATGTCTGCATTTCACTGGGTTCACCGTCCTCGCTATTCAGACGTGCCTTCATCTGTCGTTGTCTGTGTCCTGCTGTCCCTATCTCTCTCTTCCTATTTCTAACCTGCCTGTTTTTTTGTTGTTTGTTTGTTTTTGTCTTTTCTCAGCATTGAGTCAGTCTGAAGAGCCCGAGGAGGAGAAGCAGGAGAGCTCGGCAGAAATGAAATCTGATAATGTGAGTTTGACTCAGAGCTAACCCTTCATCTCTTGGTTAGAAATGTACCCCTATATCTTTGGCACAGACCTGAGAATTCTCAGTAAACACATAGCACTGTGGGTGATGCACTTTTCCTGTGTTCTGTTTCTCTCTAAAGACACATTATTTATATTTAGACACATTATATTTAATAGTGGCATTGGTCATTAATGTTTTGTCTCATTTGAGCTTAGATCTGTCCACTGTAGTTAATTGGCGCAGCTGAGTGGTAGTGTTTGGTGTCCACACAGGGAGAGGAGTCCGACAAGCCCCAGAAGAAGACCCCTCGTAGGGGAAGGCCACCCAAAGCAGCAGCAGCAGCAGCAGCAGCAGCAGCAAGCGTCGACTCCACGGAAGACGCGGGTGCTCAATGCAGTAGTTTGCATATTTGTTTGTTGATTTGTTTGTTTGACTGGAGCGGTGCAACGGCCTGTGTGTTTCATCTACATGTGTCCTTGAAGCCACTTCAGCTGACCGCTTTGTGTTTCCCCCTGCAGACAAACCAACGCCAACGCCGGACAAAAAAGCCAAGAAGGGGGAGGAGCAGGAGGGAGAGCAGAAAGAGGAGGATGAAGAAGAAGAGGAAGATGGAGGAGGAGAAGAGGAGGCAGAGGCCAAGCCCAGAGCCACGCGCTCTGCAGCCCGTCTGGAGGCGGAGAAGTGAGTCCGACTGGCTGACCATGGGCAACTGCATCTCCGTCGGTCACATGTGTTTACCTTCATAGAAGTGTTGTGTTTCGTTATTTATGCTTTATTGTGTGTGTGTGTGTGTGTGTGTGTGTGTGTGTGTGTGTGTGTGTGTGTGTGTGTGTGTGTGTGTGTGTGTGTGTGTGTGTGTGATTTGTCACAGGAATAAGCCCAGTAAGCCCTCCACTCGAGCTCTGAGCAAGGTGAAGGAGGATAGCACCCCCAACACACGGTATGTCGATATAACAAGCGTTCGTGTTTGTGTGGGTGTTTGTTTATTTAATGTTATTATAGTTTTATGTGGTGTGTGTGTGTGGTTGGGGGCAGGGGGTGATGGGCAATACACACTGAACACCCCTATTCAGGCGGCAAATGTTAAGTGTTTCCGTTTCTTTTTGTAGTGGCGCGAAAGGGCAGACAACGGCAGCAGCCAAGGGTGGACGCAAACGGGAAGCCAGTCCTCCAGCTCCACGCACCCGAGGAGCACAGAAACCAGAGGAGCCCCCTGCCAAACGCACCAAGAGATGAAGTGACCTGTGCCAAGCTACAGTAGAGCCAAGGACCCATACACCTGCACATGTCCTCTGAAGACATACATTAATTGCTTTTTTAAAAAAATCATTCACCTTTTGTAAATAGTTATTTTTTATTAGATACTTACCCCTGTGAATGATCCGCAGGCCTGTATGGAAGAGGAGAATGAAAGCAGCGTTCCATGGTTAGACTAGGCTTGCACTAACAGCAGTTAAATGTACTCCTGCCTCGTTATAGTTCCTGTCAAAACAGTTCCCCAGGACTGAGGCTGACCCTGATGTGACCCTGATAGAGGCATATCTTCATCAGAGTGGGGAGAGAGAATCACACCAAGTGCCATGAGCCAGACAGGAGTCTCACTCTGCTTATTGGGAATTACTGTGTTGAAGTGTTTTTAGTGTCATCAATCCAAGACAGGACATGGCAACTACGGCGCGTGTGATGCCGCATTCTTTGGTAATCCTAACAATGTAGTGAAGATCTTGTAATATACAGAGCAAGTCTTAACAAAAAAAACTACCATGTCTGTTTTGACTAGTGTTCCGAGAAAAGAAAACAATCAATTTTTCTTCCAAGTGCTTTTAAAATGTTCTTTTTATCCATTATTCCATCTTGTCATGTTTGACTTGCATATATTCATTCTGTGAATGTAAAAAAAGAATGTAAGCTTTTTCCTTCCGTGTAAAGTTTAGATGTACGATTCTGTGGGTGTTGTTTGGTTTGCGTTTCTGTACGTATTTGAATGGTTTCTGTACGTATTTAAATGGTTTTTGTATTTGAACTTCAGCATTGCTGTACACAGGTGCTGCTGCTCCACATCAGTGTTCTTCACAATAAAATCCCCTGTTTGTATCCACATGGCCATTCCTAATCAGAGACGTTTCAGAAATGCACAACATTACTACTCGGATAAACAAGGTTGGGGAAATCAAAGGCCAGATGATTCAGACAAAATCAAATCATGACTGTGTGTATATAAAAATAAGAATATATGGGTCAATGACGTGACGCTCATTTTTTTGTGTACATATGGGTTACATACATTTAAAATAGTTAAAATTTGAAAATAATTTGACATTATTTTCAAATATCATTTTCATCAACCCCTAATCTTAAAGTTTTGGATTTATTTAATTTTGAAAGAGTATTAACTGAATTTGGGTAAAATTGTCAACACGGTGTAACCAGAAAAACATGAACCAAATAATTACACTCGCTGAAAAAAATGGGAAATTCTCTCCAAAATCCCTTCTAAGATAATCTGGCATGATCTTGCACAAGAACTTTTCTAAATTTAATACAAGTAATGAAACCCCATTGTTCTGAATGTTTGAATTAATATGGGGAATCGTGTCTGTCACATCAACCACTTAAAATGTCAAGTAACCACCATTTAAGGAGCAATTTTGTATGAATTATGTCAGAATCATGTGACAGGAAATTATGTCATAGAGAAGGACCCTTCAAGACCCCAACTGCTATGAGTCAAGGTTAGCAACTCTCTTCAAGTAATATAATAGTGTTTTTAGGCCATGGCCAGGCAAGCTTAGGTTACATGTCAAATGGTATGACCTTTTGAAAATGTTGATAAAATCATAATAATCATAAAATATTCAATTTAAAGGGACACCAGGCAAGCCTGATGCTTTTTCTTTACGAAACTCCCCCTCGCTCGGTCTGAAGCTCTTTTCCTTTTCTTTGCGTCTTCCGTCAAGGGTTTTCGCTGCTTCTTCGCCGGCTCTGCCATTATACACACGTTTGCAACAATCTCTAGCGTTTCGTTAGCCTGCCTCTGTGCTGTAAACTGATCATGCTTCGGTCGGCGGGTAGGATACACCGAACTTGCAAGTGGGATATTCTTTCTACAGGCAGTAGGGGCGGGCGAGAGAGCCTTCATTCGCCCCGTAATGAGTCATTTAACATATAGCCTACCGACTTACGAAGATGATTAATTAACACGAAAACGTTGCCTGGTGTCCCTTTAATGTAAAAACTGTGTTTGCATATTCACATAAAGGTGAAGTGTGTACATAGTTGTCCATAATAATGCCTGCAAATTTTGCTTTTAAATAGAAATGTCAAATGGTGTAACCGGTTACACCATTTGACTCTTTTCTGTTTGAGACCAGTTTGATCAGATTCAGGGCCAAGAGTATGTAATTTTAGGTGCCAATTATATTATTTTTATAATTTAAATAGTGACTAACTGTTTAGCATGAACAATAGCTTTAAAAGGGTTTAATTAGATTGCAATTTAAGCGATTTTTGAAATGTCAAAGCTTTTCATTTTAAATTAAACTTCCATAATATTTTTTGATATTTTATTATGATGTATGTAAACAGTATGTTCAAATTATAAATAAATAATATAAATACATTTATTATATATAAAATGTACCTCTTGTCCCCCAATGGATGCCACTTACAAGCAAGAAAAACTTGCTCGCCAGAGAGTGCATGTGAACGCAGATCCTGCTGTTGGTTGGTTGTTAAATGATCATACCCACTCTTTCACTCACTCTTATTCTCTCTCACACACACTTTGGGCCCTAATTTAGCAATATAAAATGCATGGTCACTAGCAAATAGCGTAAATACATTTAGGGGTTTGTCCAGTCCATTCGGGGTGGTTTTGTTATCAAACGTCAGGTGCCTGGCACAAAAAGGTGGCTCTTATGTTTCTTAATCAGTCATGGGTGTGTTTTGGGCTTAACATCCTTTAAACCAATGAGGAGGACATCTGTCATTCCCTTTAACAGCAAGCAACGGAACTTCAAACAGCGCATCAGTATTTTGATAGTCAGCAGTATTTGTATTTGAAGGAATCTGCTTGTACGCAAGACCGTATGGAACAGGTGTTCCACTAAGCCATTCTTTACTAAAACCGAGTAGAGTATAGGCTACACACATCTGCACTTGTCTATTAATTAAACATATAGGCAAAGTGAAACTAACTTCACTGTGGTGTCATAGTCAATGACAAAACAGTTATACACAGTTAATTACTTTCAATATTGACTGACAATGGGTTACCAGCAAAAACAGTGCGTCTTCAGCTGTGTTTCATATGCACCTTTCGCTATAGACCAGGCTTTTCTTGGTCAGTGGCATAATGCTTTTTAGACGGTATAAGATTTTTAGATCATGTGCCAGACCACACCTTATGTCGGTAATTGCCACACCCCTGGGCGCATTATTTAATAAAAGTGAAGTGTAAGATATGAAAAAACTTTGCGTCAGAATAATAATACTCTTTGCGACAGGTTTTGCATCGCGAAAATAGGGCCCTTTATCTCACTCTCTTTGAAAATAATGGGTATAGACTAAAATTGTATGAGAACTGAATTGAAATCAAATAGAACACAAGTTTCTTCATTGATGTTATGAAATGATATTTGATATGGAATATGATGAATGACATGAATACATATCAAAATATCCAATTCAGTTTACCTTGATGCTTAATTTCTGTTTCAATTTCTTGTCCTATTGCTATACACGTTTTATGGTCAATTGGTGTAACCAGTATTTTGTCTTAAATACTAATAATGTACAAAAAAAATAATATTTTTAATTAATAATAATTTAAATTTAGAAATACATATAATAAAACATATTCTCATAGGATATTACAAAAATAAACTAATAATTTCATGAGAGCAATTGCATGAACTCTAGGAGGTGTGAAATATTAGATATTTGTCATTTTTGTGGTTACACCACTTGACAATTTAACAGGCTGTTAGTTCTATCTTTTGTTAAAAAAATAGCATACACGTCATATTAAATAATATGAATACAACAGAAATACAAAGTATACACTTTAGCAAACCTCAGGCATGTTTTGTTTTAAAGGTTTAAACATATTTTTATTTTCTCATCTTACCAACCCTTATCTGTCACTGACCCATATATATATATACAGTTAAGAACAAAATTATTCATACCCTGACAAATATTGATTTAATGTTGATTTTCTCTTAACCAATATGTTTTTTCTAACTGAAAATGACACTGCCACATGCCAATAGGTTGTAAGACAATGTGGTAGAAACATGGAATCAATAAAGTAAGCGCTTTTATCTTTTTAAAAATTGGCGTGTCCACAATTATTCATACCCTTTTTAAATAATCACTGGAAACATCTTTATTTGCAATCAAAGCTCTCAAAATGGTTCTTGTAATATGTACCAAGCCGCTCCATGTCTCCACAATGATTGTAGACCGCACCTTTTTAGCTGCAATCCGGGTTTTGAGGCAGGAACGATTATTTGCCATCACTCTAGCCTTGTACTCACTTTTTTTGACGGATTGAGGTCTGGACTCTGGCTGGGCCACACTAAAATATGACATTGTTCTCTGTTAACCATTTCTTGACTTGTTTGTATGTTTTGGATCGTTGTATGGTTTAATGGTCCAATGATGCCTATTGGGGCAGGTCTCTTTGCACACTGCCTGATCATTTCCTCCAGAATCTCAGTGTAGCCTCTTGCTTTAGTGTTACCGTTTACTTTGGGGACGTCACCAGGTCCCCCTGGTTGAAAAACATCCCAAAAGAATACTTTTCTAACCCCCACAATTGAAATGGACATGGTGTTATTGGAATATAATGCTTCTTTTTTTATGCCAATCTCAGGCCATGTACCTGGGTCAAAAAGAATTCAGCGAAAGCTAAATTCTTTATCCAGGTGCACCCTTATAAAGGTTTCACTGAGTTGTGCATGTTTGGAGAAGAGAGATCCATGAGGAGTATCCAAGATGACCAAGTCATCCATTTTGAGATGGAGAACATTTCAACCATCAAAACATCATCCACAATGTGGAGAATAGCTATAGAAATGTATTAGCTTTGGGTGTTTTTCAGACAATGGGACCTGGTGAACTTCTCAAAGTAAACGATAACACTAAAATAAGGGGCAAATTGAGAATTTTGGAGGAGAAGATCAGGCTGTCTGCTGAGAGACCTGCCCCAATAGGCGGCATTGGACCATTAAACCACACAATGATCCAAAACATACAGCTAAACAAGGCAAGAAATGGTTAACCGAGAGCAATACCATTTTAGAGTGGCCCAGCCATAGTCCAGACCTCAATCCATCAAAACAGTGAGCACAAGGCCAGAGGGATGGCAAATAATCGCTCTTGACTCAAAACCCAGATTGTTGTTAAAAAGGTGCAGTCTAGAATCATTGTGGAGACATGGAGAGGCTTGGTAGGTATTATAAGAACCATTTTGAGAGCTGTGAATGCAAACAAAGATGTTTCCATTGATTATTTAAAAAGGGTCAGCCGTGGCCTACTGGTTAGCGCTTTGGACTTGTAACCGGAGGATTGCCGGTTCGAACCCCGACCAGTAGGCATGGCTGAAGTGCCCTTGAGCAAGGCACCTAACCCCTCACTGCTCCCCGAGTGCCGCTTTTGTTGCAGGCAGCTCACTGCGCCGGGAATAGTGTGTGCTTCACCTCACTGTGTGTTCACTGTGTGCTGAGTGTGTTTCACTAATTCACGGATTGGAATAAATGCGGAGACCAAATTTCCCTCACGGGATCAAAAGAGTATATATACTATACTATACTGAATAATTTTGGGCACGCCATTTTTCATAAAAAAGATGAAAATGCTTCTATTTTGATTCCATGTTTCTACCACATTGTCTTACAACTGTTTGACATGTGGTAGTGTCATTTTCAGTCAGAACAAACATATCGATAAAGAGAAAATCAACATTGAATCAATATTTGCCAGGGGTATGAATAATTTTGTATATATATATATATATATATATATGTGTGTGTGTGTGTGTGTGTGTGTGTGTGTGCGTTTGTTTGAGAGCAAACAGCTAAACATCTCTTTTTTCATTCACTTAGTAAAGTAAAGAAGACCATGAGTATAAAACCCAAGTGGTGATTTTAATACCAAAAAAAAAACAAAGCGAAATATAACACCAGATTGGTAAAAAATGTTTTTTGAAATCCAAAATGGTTGCTGCTGAAACCCTACATTGAGTAGGCTTTTTACTTGCCCATCTCCTCCGTGTGTATCAGTCACTTTCCACACACCATCAGCTGCTGACTTAGCACTGCCATGCATGAAATAAACAGATGTGAAGTAGGCCTTGTGTTTATGTGGGTGTACATGCATGTGTGTGTGTGTGAGTGTGTGTGTTTACTCCTTTCTACCGCAGAGCTTCGGCTGGCACTTGTCAGTGGAAGAGGCTGAGTGAAAGGCATGGCTGTATATGATGGGCAAATAACAGAGTCTGTTTATAGACGGAGAGAGAGAGGCAATTCATGGCCACTAATGGGGAATGGAGGTGACAAGCTATTAATGATATGGGCCCACGCTGGGCTCGTTAGTGCATTAAGAACATGGAGCGGAGCACTGCAGCGGGACGCTCGTACTGGAGCCTTCGTGCATTGGAGCCAGCCATGAAAAGGACACCGTGTTCCCCAGGAAAGGGATTTTTTCCCCCCTTCGTCTTTCCGACCATTCCTGTGGAACGCTAAATCCAATCCTTAAAGATGTTTCTTTCAGGTATTTCCTGCAGATGCAATCCAATCCCTAAATATTAGACTAACACCTCTCTTTTTCCCCCCTCCTACTCCTTCACGGGGCTTGGATCAGCTTTCATGGTGCCACTTACACTGGCAGCCTCACAACGCCCCTTTCAGGTATTGATGGTATTGGAGGAGTCCACGGACGCTCATTTACTTCAGACAGGACGGCCTGACTGAAAACACTCGGTCGGCCTGCTCGATTTCAGGGAGGAGGTCATCATTGGCCACTGGTTGGCGCTACACGCTTTTTTTGGTTGTCCTGGAGAAGAGGAGAGCTGCAACTGTGACTTCTCAAAACATCAAAGTTCTTATGCAAGAATAATCTCGTGTGAGTGTGTGAATGTGTGTGTGTGTGTGTGTGTGTGTGTGAGAGAGAGAGAGAGAGAGAGAGAAAGAGAGAGAGAGAGAGAGAGAGACCATTATGGGTTTAAAGAAGAAAGCAAAGAAGTGTAAAACTTTCCATCCTACCATAAAACAGAAACCTCTTCCTTCCTTCTGAAGAAAACACCTGAAACATACTTTAAATACAGGGTTGTAACATTAAATAACTGGCAAAAGCAGAACTAAGAAAAAATCATTTCCATAATTGTTATTTTTAGTAGGTGGAAGGGCTGGGCTGGACTGGGGGTGTCGATGGCACAGCACCTCTGTACTCTGGACTGTAAGTCCGGTAGACCTCCATGTGGGATGTGCTCCACTGGCTGCGTGCCGCTGTTCCCGCTGCTGGCTTCACGTGGAGCGCGTCTGACATTAAACACCTGCACGCCTTTATGTCCCCTGGGTGGACGGCCTGAATGGGAGGCCATTGTAACCTCTGCCAACCCCCTTTAGGCAGGTCCCCAAAGAGGAAAGACCACTCCCTGTCCCTTAAAGAGGCTGAGAGAGAGAGAGAGGGAGAGAGAGAGAGAGATACAGGACATCTCTTTACCCTCCAACCAGACAGCCGACTAAGCCAAAAGCTTTTAAATTGTTCTCCATCTTTCCACGTCTTTTTCATTCTGGGCCGGGGGCCATTGCAGACTCCATTTTCCTTTGCCAAACTGTGCTAAAGTACACCATCACATCATTGTGATCTTTTCATTCTCTCGCTCAGCGGGACAACTGACTTAAAGGGGTGTCACCCTCTGTGTTATCCACATTTGTAGACGCCAGCTTTGCACAGAGCAGGTGCGAGCCATTTACACATGCAAAACAAACTTTAATGGTCCAAGACCTTTATAGGTCCATGAATGCCTTGGCTAACATGGAGTACGTTAAAAAGTAATAGGGTTCCCCTGAGATTTTGCATCCGCTAAAGACTTTAACAAATCAGGGTGATCATGTGTTCCATTGTTGTGCTGTCATCCTCAATATGTATAAGAAAATGTCTGTGCACTTTGGATGGACAGGTTTTTATTCATCAGTATAAGCCCTTGTCCGTTCCACTAACTCCGTCGATCGAAAGCACTTTGTGCTTTGTACTGTGGCATACCTGAACAGACATTTTTAAGAAGCCTCTTTAGACAGTTCCACTGGTGTGGAACAGGCTGTTAAGAACTTGTGTCTCACCGTGGTGTGAAAGAGTGCGGAGGAGGAGGAGGAGGAGGAAGCATCGCGTGATTGGGGGCCTGCTCCACGGGTAACCTCCGTTGCGTGCAGAGCCGCATAAGCTGGCCATCATAAATTACGCCAGCACTATCTACACAAATTAATTGGACTGTAACAGCAGGTTATCCTCGGCCCTCCTCACAGGCCCCTGTTAAACAGTCGCCCCACGCCCCCACGCGGCACGCAGCGCAGAGGTGCCCAGGGGCCAGTAATGTAGCCGATGTTGTAATGAGTTGTTATGAGGAGCCTTCAGAGGGAGGATGTCTACTGTAAGCTCTGCCGCTCTGCCCGAGGACTCTGCTCTGGTTTACATGAGTGTTCAGGAAGCTGCTCTACAGAGCCCAACATTTAGATGGAGTCTCTCGCATTCAAAATAACATTTTGGAACAAAAGAATGAGAAAATAAGTTTTTGAAATGAAAAGGCCCCATCGTTGTCATCCAGACAATTACAAGTCTATTTTTAGAGCGTAGCCTATGTCATCATTTTCCACCCTTTCAAGGTTCAGACATGTGGATCTGATGTTTAGTATACCAAAAAAAGAAATAATACATCATAAAATATTTTGGAGGGAGGGGAATATTCATCGCAAATGACACTTGGCAGTGCCCTTCCCTGCCTTCTCACATCTGAGCACAATTTGACCTGAGATTGTGTGTGTGTGTGTGTGTGTGTGGGTGTGTGGGTGTGGGTGTGGGTGTGTGGGTGTGGGTGTGGGTGTGTGTGTGTGACAGAGAGAGAGAAAGAAAGAGGGAGAAACAGAGAGACAGGGAGGCACAAAGAGAGAGAGAGAGAGAGAGAGAGAGAGAGAGAGAGAGAGAGAAATAGGGAGACAAGGAGACATAGACACAGAGGGCACTGAAAGCCTCCTCATTAACACAGGCACGCAGAGGTTAACAAACCACCAATGCATCAAGCAGAGACAAAGCCAAGCACGAAGATGTTCTCATATACAGCAGTCACGCCTGCCTGATCCATTGTTTAAAAAATATCTTGCCTATACCCTATGTAAAAACGTTTCCTTATAGACATCTCCCATGTTATAGGTAATCTGATATCAAATAATTTATATTTTCCACAAGTAGCTTTCACTCAGCAGACAGGAGATTATTAGGAAAGTGCTTTTTGTGGAACTGAGCTTCCATATTTTAAGCCTCTTTACCTGAGCCAGGGCTTCTATGTGTTAGGCATGCAGTATGTTTGAAATGCTGTAAGTAGAAAAATGGTGTTTTGAGCAGTCCAGGGCTCAGTTTATGTTTGTGTGACACTGACCAAATGTGGACATAAAGATAAATGAAGACAGGAGAGGAAACACTTTAATTCATCTGACAATTTCTGACCTGAGGATGCACTTTACTGTCTTGATCTCAGAGGAGTTTTTAAATAGCATCCATTTCACAGCCGACTGTCTGACACACACACACACATGCACACACACGTACGCACGCACACACGCACACATACACACACTCAGACACACCCACGCACATACACACACACACACACACACATGCTGTTTCACAGCTTGCTGTCTGACACACATATGCACGCACACACACACATGCATGCACAGTGAAGCTTTTATTGCGTATCACTTACTATTTATCATGTATTGTCTGGGCTGTGCACCAGGCTGCTGTAACAGTGTTTATGTTTCCCGCCACCTACAATTACTTCCATCCGATTACTCATTACGGCTTGGTTATCAAAACACTGTCTGGCCCCGGGAGTTCTGCTTGACATCATGTTGATAGCCCTGGTGAGTCACCCCATTGTGAATATCTGGTGTAGGAAGAATCTCCTCATCCCTCTCTCTCTCTCTCTCTTCCTCTCTTTCAGTCTCTCTGCCTTCCTCTTTTTCAGTCTCTCTCTCTCTCTCTCTCTCTCTCTCTCTCACTCTCTCTCTTATTCTGCACAGAAGAGAACCTAGCACAATAAGGGGTAGGAAGAGCTCAACACCTGAGCACATAAAGAGGCTCTTTCAGAGGCGCAGTAGCCATTGAAGTGTGCCAAGTCACACAGGTAGAGTGCTGACAAGCACTTTCACATGGAGCGCTGTGAGGAGGGATTCAAATGAATCACTTGTGAGTGATTAACACAACAATGCAAGTGCATTATATTATACCGCTGGCACAGTACTTAGCTCTTTTTCTCTCCTGTGGATTATTTTTTGTATTCTAAAAAACAGCTTGTTTAGAGTACCTTACAATGGATTTCACAACCTCTTACACAAGTATATACATGCTTGTGCACACCCAAACTGAAGCTTACCACACACAGAGGCAGATAGCCGGTGTGTGATGGTTTATTGCCAGTTATTGTGTGCCATTATCCACAGAAGCCAGACTACTGACTGGGAGAACATGCTTTGACACAGCATGTGTTGAAATAATATAGACATTTTTAGACAGCTGTCTACGACCCCTTAATACATCTGATACATCTGAAAGACTTAATACATCTGATTATTAAATGTATGGATTTAATCAGAAATATACATTTCAACCAAATAAACAATCAATTAAACATCAACACTGTATGACAATTTATCTGATGAGCTTGTTCAACATTGTAATTTACATGCTGTGGAACAATTGAAGTTTTTCTGAGTGCATGACATTTATTTAAAGGCATCATCAGATTTAAACTGAAAACTGACATTTTCGCTCAATACACATTTGGTAACGGCATAATGCAAACTTAAAAGATCTCTAATTAGTGCATTGCTTTCTAATAAATCGACTCTGAAATTGAATTTGCACTGCATGGATTGAAGCACCATTTTAAGCTAAAACTCAGTTCATTAAAAAATACATTTGACCAGTCAGCCACAAATACGCATGATAATTTCAGACATATTTTAAGTTCACATAATTATAATGTAATTCAAAAGAGACATTATTCTTAGTGTGTAATAGGCTAAAGTTTCGAATAATACCATAAGTCTAAATGTTGAATAATACCATTAGTCTTAAAGGCTAAATACCAGTTGTCTTTATGATCAAGTGATAAATGATTTAATTAAAACGTAAGTAACTTTCTGAAAGATGATAGCCTACACCGTTAACGCATGCATCTGTGATACGAGTTAATTGTTTATACATGTACAATTATTACGACAAAAGTAAAGAATAAACCATAGCAGTCCCCTTAGTAAAGGCCTATTTATTGTATAATAATCTAGACCTTGGGTGCCGTTTGTGACCACTCGGAAAACATTTCTCTTCAGCGGCCGCTAGATGGCCCCTTTCTGCGTCGGCCAATCTCATTTTCAACTGGGAACGCACGTGAAGTGAACTCACGCAAGTGAACTCCTTTAGAACCTTTAAAACAGAGGATAATGATGTTATGGAGTGAAGTGGTTCAAATATTTGTGCGTAAAAATCGCAATTGCATTATTGAATGATGTGAGCAAAATAGAGAAAATCATCCATTTAATAGGGATCAACAGTCAAACAAAGAGAACCAAAGTTGTAATAGGCTACGGATGTTAGGATAGTTAATCGACTATTTTGTGGTATTTAAGATTAGCTTAAATACTGAGCTAAGAGTGAAAAAGAAAATGATCAATTCAGTAGGCTATAGTAACCATAATAATTAATTTGAAAATAAGCTTAAAAGCTGTTGTTACTATTATTACTAGCCTACTTCTACTATTATAATTATTATTACACACGGCCGTTACAATAAAGTTGTGCGTATCCAGCTTTGAGTTGCGTTTGTTTCGGCATTTAGAATCCTTATTATTTTCAGAGATTGCCACAGGCTAATTATAATTTTTATTTTTCATACTTTTATTATTTTAGGCTAAACCCTAATATTTGAATGATCTGTTTTGAAGTACGTAAAGGCCTAGAACAACAGTGAATCATAAAAAAAATACCACCCCTCTTTCAGAACCATATATGTTCCTTGAAAAAGATTAAAGATGTGAATTGACAAAATGAGAATTCGAATCTGAATGAAATAAGCACCAACTCTGTCAAACTCTTGCAGCTCAAGCTCTAACCATGGCATGTCCTATGTTTTTTATACACATATATAATGTGATCAATGGAATAATACACAAATAGCAGACATCTTCAATACACTGACAACTTTTGAGTACACTGAAAACTGAATTTGGGGAGGGCACGCCTATGAGTCTATAGTTTAGGCTTGACAGACAATGACAGTGCTTATCTGCACAATATATTCATTAATATTAAAGTATAAAAGTGTTAAGACATCCATCTAGTATTTCCACTGTATTATTTCCTATGTCACAAGCATGATCTGTGTACAGTTCAATTCCAATTAAATTACTACAGTTAAATACTGACTAAAGGCAAATAACAGAATTAAACCATACACAGCTTTTTCATTCAGTTAATTTTGGGAAATAAATATTTTTGTCTTTTAGCAAATGAAAAGACGAACAATGAACATATAGTCGATAGCATTTGTAATTAATCTGCAAACTGTCGCTACATAATCCTAATTCAGTTGTGGATTACTTACCTTAAAAGAGGTGTGTGTAGATTATTAAAGAGTTGACTGGTAGTTTCTCAGTGCGTGCTGTTTTACGCAGTCTTATTTATATAGCCTAATACACTTGCCATCAGGGTTAACCTTACATTCAAGTGAGTCATGATTTTCTGAATGACATGTGCAAAAAATGGCTAAATTGCAACGATTTCGGCCGTTCTGTGCACATTCGATGTAATGCGTAAAGTACTCAAAGGCAACGGCTATGTCTACTGCTGCTTTTTAGACTTGCAAGAGGAGTCAAACTAGTAATCTGTTGTCACTGCGCGCACTCGCATGATTTACCAACAAAGGGTTAAATTGTCAAGAGACAGATGAATGCCCTGACAGGCTATGGGCTTGTCGTAATTTACAGTGCCCAATGAGAAGCGGCTTCTCATCCTCCTTATCCAATAGGAAATAGTTTGAGAAGGCTGGCAGTCACAGGTGAGATCAGACAGACGAACTGAGTGTAAAGGGACAGGAAACTCGGTAAAGAGAGAACTACTTAGCAGCGACCCCGGAGAAGAAGCATCGCACGGAGGGGAAATCACGCTGTTTTTTGAGCAAAATATCAGGGACGAAATGACATACCGCCCAGCTTTGCGATTCAGAAGCACCACCAAAAGCGGAGTTAAATACGGCTAAATTTGATAGTATATCGTTTTTGTGTTAGGTTTTCCAAGAAAATTGACTTTTGCGTATAAACATGGCCGTTCGCAGCAGCTCGTTGATGCCATTCTCGATTCAAGCAATCTTGAACAAGAAAGAGGACTGTCGACATTTAAAAGATTTGGACGTATGCCTTTCCAAGGCTGCTTGTTGGAAAATATTTGGGGAAATGGACGGCGCACCAGAGGAGATGTCCTCTCCATGTAAAAGTGACGAAGGAGCTTGTATAATGGTTAACCGTAAAAGCTATGACTCTGACTCCGGTCTGAGTGAGGATACTGACAGCAAGACGCTGTCCGCTTGCAAGACCGAGTTGGATCGGGATGGACCGGCCTCAGACGCGCTAGAAGAAAACTTCCAGGACGAAACTGACCAGGAATCCACTGCTGTGGAGAATACGAAGAGTCTTAGTGACTGTGAACTTTCTGCCAATGTCTCGGGTAAGTTTGTGTCTTGGACATCAAAATCATATGAAAGGTTTGACATGTCGAAAATTCACAGTAAAACTATTTTATGCGCGCGAAAGTAACCTACTTGACTTCATCTTAATGAGTGTACAAAGACACCATTCATTTTCACGTATACCATCAAAATCCACCCCATTAAGTTTGATATAAGTGCCCATTTCTTTACATTCGTCGCCTTAAACTTGGCCACTCTTTGCTTTCGTTTATCGCATGTCTGATTTATGTATACTTTCTTGAACGTCAAAGCACATGTCTCACGTTTGGTTTACTTTGGTTTAGCCTATTTGGTTTAGTTGACCAAACTACCTAATTTAATACCTTATGTACATATTTTACAGATTCCAACAACTTGGATGAGGGAGGTTGTGAGAAAAGTTCCGATCTGCCCAAACAGCGGAAAAAACGCTCCAGAGCCGCCTTCTCACATGCGCAGGTTTTCGAGCTGGAAAGGCGGTTCAACCACCAGCGGTACTTATCCGGACCTGAAAGAGCAGACCTGGCTGCCTCCTTGAAGCTCACAGAGACCCAGGTTAAAATTTGGTTTCAGAACCGCAGGTACAAAACAAAACGCCGTCAAATGGCTGCCGACCTGTTAGCCTCAGCACCAGCAGCGAAGAAAGTGGCAGTGAAAGTTTTAGTACGGGACGATCAGAGACAATACAACCCTGGAGAACTACTGCGGCCTCCGCTTCTGTCTTTGCAACCTTCTTATTATTACCCATATGCTTACTGCCTGCCAGCATGGACCCTCTCGGCTTGTGCTGGAAACCAGTGAGACAAACATCACCCAGTATTTATTTGAAAGCATGAACTAATACCGCCGTTTGATTGTGAATACAGAGCAACTCTACAGAAGAGGGGAGTAAACGGCAACAAACGTGACATTGGCACAGCCCAAGAACTGTTTTGATGGCTCTTATATCTCCCCAAAGGTTGTGCAGAGCGCGTTTGGCTGGTGATCTTAAGACACTCGTAGGCAGATGTTTCAGAATGTATGGAATGTTATTGGTTAATCGTTCATTGGGGGCTGATGCCCTTGAGTTCCTAGTTGGAAAAACATCAGCTTTCCTAGTGAGGCTGGGAATAGAACAGTAACTACGTTTTGCTGTCCCCAGTGATAGGGTATAACGGTAAGATTTTCCAGCACTTTCCCTCACCTAGACAGTGTAATCTTCTGCCCAGTGGAATTACGAATTTAAGTGTTTGTTTAATTTGTGTATCTGTACGTGAGCCGTGGCATTAATAAGAATTATGGAGCGTTTATCAAAATGTACTTGTTTCCTAATAGTTCTCGGTTGTTTTGTTTATTGAGAAAAGAAACCAAACATTAAAACATATTAAGATCACAGTGTTTTTTCTCGTGTTTCTACTTACAAGAAAAAGTCTATATTTATAATCATATACAATATGTTATCAGTTAAAGAAATTGTAAAACAAAAAGGTTTGACTTTGAGGGTAAAATATGACATATTATTTAATAGCGAAGATAATAATAATAACAACAACAACAACAATGATAATAACAATAATAATAATAATAATAATAATAATAATAATAATACGCAAATATATAAATAATAATACAAATCATACATTCAAATGTAAATCACCATGGTGTGACAGAGAGCGCAAAAAGGTAGATCCAGGTTACACTGTACGACCATATTATAATTTAAGAGACACTTGGGGTCATGTGTCATCCAATGCCGAGTTTCTGTAGGCTACAATAATTGTATACCGATAGTTGTTTTTATTTACGCTACATGAATTTACTAAGAGGGAGGGGTGAGAGATAAAGAGTCCCTATGCCCTCCTTTCCTATATGGGCTATATATATATATTGGCCTTGATGTTCGTCAACAGACTTGATAACAGGCATTTTGCAGGCTTTAGGGGTGGGGCTCGAGACATAGGGCCCAAACCAACCAAACGATATCTGCCGCTTCTCTTTGTGCCCCCTGTCCGTTCACTGATTGAAGTTAAAATCATTGTCATGTTTTATTCAACGGAGTCATAGTTGTTCCTTATCAAAGGATTTATGATGAGTAGGCATCTATATTGATTATACCAAAATACCAGAATAACAGCAACAACAAGTAGAACAACAACGGAATAATAATAATAATAATAATAATAATAATAATAATAATAATGAAATATATATACACCACAATGAGTCGCTTTACCTTCACGTGTGGCCACAAGCGTAGGCTAATTGTGTTTGTACAAATATTTCCATATTTCCCTTAGCCTAAATCTATTCTGTGGGCTCAGCGTTATAACAGCGACATATGCACTAAAGAAGCTTGTTAACATGGCTGAATGGCTATTTGCGCTCTCAAGAACACTAACACACCTGACACAATGATTTATGCCCTTCGTTTCAGGAACATTGTCAACTGACAGGAACTTTCGAATGTATGTCAACATGGTGAGGCCTACCGCACTGGGTTACAACCCACTGCGGGAGGAGGCTACCTTCCTAATCGAAACAAATCAAAGTTCCATGTCAGTTAAATTACCTGTTAAGGAAAATTCTCACAGACACCTATTTAACAACTATTTTCACTGAGGTGAATGTTATTGCCTGCTTGTACTTATTAATAAGCCATTCACGGTGATAAACTAAGAGGATGTCCATGCGTAATTTCGTGAGAAATGATAGGCCTTAAACGCTAGAGGGCTAGGCTGGATGTGTAGTAGTCACCTTCACGACTTCTGACATATTTGGAGGTGCATTTAATAACATTTAGAGGTGGAACAAGAACAGTAGATTCGTAAAACTGTATTTCATTGGCCATTATTTACAGAAAACTGACCACGGTGGAGATATTGGAATCCAATTTACACACGCATGGTTAGGAGGGCCAAAATCTCCGATTTTTATTTGATGAAACACAGCTCAATAAAACCTTTAAAGATAAAACTGCCAATTGCATATGTTTTGAGTGTACAGGATGCCGGCGGTGTATAAAGAAGCTCTTGTTGAACCGTTCGTCTTACCATGTAACAGCATACTCGCATGACACATAGGCCCATCTGATAACGACCCATGTGAGATATCACCCTAATCTTCGAATATCAAATTCTGATTGCTGAAATGCAAACACTCTCGTTGAAATTTGTGTGAATCAGGCTTATTTTCCATTTTATTTATAACGCCTAATTTAGTTCAATGTATAGGCTAGTTTAACCGTTTACGCAGCGCCTTCAGTGTGATGTAGGCCTACCTATCACTTGTACAACACAACGTAGCATTAGTGAACTGGTTTTAGCAGAAATTGGACCACCAAAAGAGTAGAGTCCGACTGTCACGTCATCAACTTAATATCATGATTTAATAAAAATTGTAGTGCGCGTTAGGTCTAGTTTTACATTATCAGGCCTTATTATAAGAAATTAATAATATTTTATAATTCTTTTCGACTTTTGAATCTCTCCATGATTGCGTGGTATTTTGATACCAAAGTAATGAAAAAAATACGTAGCAAACTGCAATAAGGTCCAAAGAGGAGTCTGTATCATGAGGTGTGATTTTTACGAGAGGCATTTGATAAATAAGTTGGACATGTAGGCAGTCCAGTGGATAGGCTATTGGGTTTGTGTGTGTGTGTGCGCTGCCGCATAGTCGATGTGGCATGCGTCCTCAAGCTGACAATAACCAAAGGTTAAAGACTGAAGAGAGCGTACAGAAAAGTCCCAACAGTGAACTACTAGTAAGTATATTGGATGTCATGGATTGGATGCATTGGATTAATAGAAGCGTCGAAAGTGATTTACTGTCGAGCCAATTCTTTACGAATTCCCAACTTTGGAAACCTGAACTTTATAATCAAATACTGAATATGGAAATCTTCTACACTTCAACCAGGCCTACAGAGAAGGATAGGGGGGGGGGGGGGGGGGGGGCTTGGGGAAACGCATGGTATTAATTAGGCCAAGCTTATATGTATGTATGTAACTTATAATACCAAATAGTCGTTGAGCAAACAAAAAAGAAGCACTATTTCCCTTTACCTTACGACATGCCAAATGCAGCAGTCAAAACGCGCTAAATGCAGCAGTCAAAACGCGCGCTCACACATAGGCTAGAGAGAGAGAGAGAGAGAGAGAGAGAGAGAGAGGGAGAGAGAGAGATGCAAAAGAACCACACACCCATTCAGTAAAATACAGTATATTTGTGGGAATATCAAACACTCTTCAGCTCACCTACATTACAAACGTATTGCAGAAAAAATGGTGATGGATCTATTTTTGTCAACTTCACAATTTTGAGGTTGGGTTGGTTATAACAATTTACGCATATGTGCATTTTGCTGTTCAGTGAATTCCTGTATATTTTGGTAATATTGGGGACGTCAAGGGTAATTTCTTTATACACGTTAATAGAGAGGCTCTGACACTCATAATGGTACTTAATCAGTGAAATTATTTTCGCTTGCAAGGAGACATGATCCAGTTGTTGTTCTAGATCACGTTTCAGATTTAATGATAGAAAATTGGCATTTCAGACGCCCGCGATTTTGACACTTAAATCCCTGGGTCACATGTTTCCACCTGCGATGGATAGCCTCACATTCGGCGACATAATTCATTATATCTACGATGGCGGGTTATGAGGCCGCAATTCAATGTCCAGACTCCAAACGCATTAGTATACCGCGTGTGGCAAGAGGTGTTAATCCATACAGGTATTAATTGAAACGGCCCTCCTGAATTTTACTTGACAACCTTCCATGTTGCTTAAAAAGTGACGTTCGCCATTGGCTTCCGCATATCAAACAACGACGTGTTTGATAATTCGGCTCGTAAGCGAAGTGAAGTGGCTCTGAAATCGTGGTGAGAAAAGAGAAATTCCGTGTGTTTTATAATACAAAACACATGTCTCAATAACCACAGGCCGCACAGCTGTGGAGACGCGGTCTGAAATGCCCAACAGGTGTTCTCGTTCCATCTCCCGTTAGAGCATGTTGACCGTACCCTACCTAATCATTTAAAAAAAAAAAATATATATATATATATATATATATATGTATATATATATACATTTATTGAATTATCATGTTCTGAAAAATATCTAACAGCCTGTAAAGTTTATATGTGATCTAAAATCTCCAGTTGACGTCCACCTATATGTCGACGAGGGCAACGTTCGGTGAACTTTGAAGTGGTTTAATATTTGCAGCGCTGTCTTTGAACATTTATACTCACGGAGTAATGGCAGGTTGTGAATTTTTAATAGAATTTCCATTCTAGCAGAGAGGACATTGAGCTGAAGACATTATTGCGCAACACTGAATCAGATTATTCATCCTTAGTCCACACAACATTACACAGATATAGGCCTAGGCCTAATGGAAAAAATGACCAAATAAAATCACAATGCTGCAATTGGCTACAACCCCTGAGTTTAAGTCATAATATAAATGAGGTTTTAAATTCGTTTTGTCTAAATTATTAAGGTTTGTTGGTTAATTGAATCGTAAAATGTCATAAAAAACGAGTTCTAAATCAATAACGTAGTCACACATAATGACATGGGCCTCCGTGTATGCCCATGCTAATCAAGGAAATATTGTCATGTCAAGGCATTATGCTACTTAAATGGACACGTAAATGGTCTTCGAAGGCCTGCTTAAGTACATTTTCTAAACTAAATTTTTAAATGTTAGACTTTTATGATGGATGGAAAAGGCCTACGATGAGTGAAGTGTGATACAAAACTTGAACATAAACGTTGTCTATTTTCGATTAGATTTACACCACAACCTTTTCAATGATTTAATTTTTAATGCAATATAGGACATGAACCTTAATTGGCAACGTTATCCTACGTCTCAATTAACGTGTCAAAATGTTGACGGAGTAGGCCTATATAATTAATAGCCTAATCCATAACCGAATATCTTCAAAAGTTTAACTTTTCACAGCAAGATCCAAACTCAGTTTAAATTAAATAATGTTCTACTTTTCTATGGGTTGAATAAAAACATCGCAGCTAGCCTATTTAAAATCTTATTTCATCTCATTGTTTGATTTTCTACGATTTGCGCACCAAATGAAAATGCATTTTGAAGCTGGCTTTGGATGTTTTAAGTAAAATACATAGGCTATAAGGCCTCAATATCATTTTGACTGTATGAATTGGGATGAATACTACTGTATATGTGGGAACAAAACACTACATTTAAACATTTTTCTCCACATTGCAATATGCAGACAGATCAATCATCCAAATGGTAGAAAAAACTTGCAGCCAACACTTTAACATCCAACCTATAATTGACAAAAGTTACATTCATTATTTATTTCCATTAAACATATTACAGTAAAAAGTAACCAGCCTGCAGTATTTTAGAATATAGCACATTAGTCAATTTGTATGTAAGTTATTCAATTTATGCAAAGACTATCCATGTTATGTGCCTCAACAACTACAGAAACAGACCAAACCAAACCAACTTACTCTGACCTTATTATGCATGATCTTGAAGGCAAACTTGTAAAAACGTTCATCATTTGAATTTGTTGATATCTTACCTGATTGTTCCTAAAGTTATCAGAGCTGTGCACATGAGAAAGAGAAGCATGATGTGTTCTTGTCATGTTATTAGGTCTCACACCAAATGTTTATAGTGGTTGTCGGACATACTTTGATCATATTACAGGAGTGTCTGTGAGAAACTAAAAATCATTTACCTGCAAGGACAACACATGATCGCCCCTATGTGTTACCTTTTGTATGGCATATTTTATATCACAAAAGTTGGAACTTATGAATTATTGGAATTCACTTGTTAGTTAAATTACAATATAAGTGAATGTATACTAATGCAATTATTGTTGTATGCTATTAAAAATATTATTGTTTCTTTTACCAAGAAGTTCTTACTCTAGAGTAGAAACCGATGCATCAATGTGGTTAAATTAATGATAACATTATTGAGATGTCTAAAATCTGATGACATATCTCCTTAATGTGCATGCGTGTATCTATGAGTAGGCCTACATTTGTGTACGTGTAAATGTGCAATGGACTGTGGGGGAAGCAGTCTATATTTTCTGATACTGAAATGTAGCTAATGAGCATTTTATCCTCTGTAAAATGTTTGTGAACCACCAGACATAAATCACACAGTAGACTTCTTTTTACTTTAAGTTGTCTGTGTCAGTGCCTTTACTTGGACGTTAAAGGACCAATTTCACCCTGACAGTCACCTCCACTTTGCTTTGACAAGTCCAGGTGCAAATTCCTGTCCTCTGGAAGCCAGATGGTTACTCTATTCTACTCAGTTAACCAGGCAAGGAAACATGCATACTCTTGGATTGAGCTGATTCCATAATATAGCCATACTGGGATATATATGCTGTTTTTGTTGTCAAAAAATGAAAATGCCACTGGACTTGATAAAACATGGTGCACAACACAAACACATACACACAGGGGCTTTAAATAGCCTAATAATGATAATAATAATAACAACGGCAAGGTTTTACAGAAGACGCATTTAGTATAGCCTACACGTCATTGTTTGATCTAGCATTTCGATTTTCCACAACAATGTTGTACTACGCAGGTTGCAGCATAATGTTTGGTACAATAAAATACAAATACACATCGCCTTGATTTATTTAGGGGCCAAATCAATGTGGTTCACTGATTACAGGGACAATTCAGCGGGAGACTTATGAAGTAGCCTAGCGCAAAAATATTCAACATAAAACAAGCACACCAAAGTACAAGATTTGATCGCGTTTCAGGTGTAGGTTTCAGTTTGATGCCTGCGATAAATGAGCACATAAGACGAACATCAGGAACACAGGTGTCTACCTCAAACACAAAGAAATCAGTAAAATATACAGACACGCGCACTCTGAGCAAAACGCCCACTAACCTTTAACCCCCAGTTTCCTAGCGACAGGGACGCGTCACTGGGACTGGTCCATCTGTATCCATCATGTACGCATTTGGATAATTTCGCCTCAGAAGTTTATCGCTCATAGAGTTGACCCTTATGTTCGAACACATCTCCTAGTTACACTCACTAACAACCCCAAAAACACAAATTTTCTACTAAGAGAGACGTGCTATTATTTCGTGCAGATTTCTTGGAACAGTGGTACAAGCCTGGCTGCAGCAAATAAGTGAATATGGCGTCTGGTTGCTTAGCGCTGGCTCAATCTTATTAGCTGTGTTGCTTCACTGACCAACCATCGAAGCAGCTGTTGCTAACTCTAGTTTCAGTAATACATTGTCTTAACTAAATATATTTCTATCAACATGTCGGACTCCGAGGAAGAGAGTCAAGACCGACAGCTGAAAATTGTTGTAATCGGGGACGGAGCGTCTGGAAAGGTAGGGGGATTTTCAGATTTGAGAATGATGGTTTAGCTAGCTTGCATAGCTGACGTTGCTAGCTTGCTTTGCTAACGTACATAATCAAGTTGATATTAACTGCTAGCCAACTTTGCAGGTCGTCGTTGTTTACCTGGTTTTGTTTGTTAAATACAAGATAAAGGAGACCGATGGGGAAAGAATACCCATTCATGATCAAAGACGTTTACTGAGACCCCATCCTTAACTCATGACAACAGACCATGACAACTTGTAGCGTTCGATAGCTGTTTGCCTCTTGCTGCCTTGTTGTCGATGCGTCAAGTGAGTCGTTTCAGAAAACCTGCCTGCTAACCACAACAGTGACACAGGACATTGAGTGTATGAGTTAGACAAAGAGGCAGGACTGTCAGCTCTGTCGCCCGTTATTTCATGGGCGTTTGGGTTCCAGTTTTGCTAGTAATAGTTGGAAAGTGTAACATTAGAAAGTAGATTACCGTTACAGCTAGCCTGAGCGTTTATGTTATACAGTAATGTCTATCTATGTCAGAATAGCTGACTAAGCTTATTTGATACATTCTTTACCTCCGCTGACAGGGCAACATCATTGAACATTACTTTTGTATCTTAAGCAGTATGGTTTCCTGATGTGATCTTAGGCACAGGTACATTTGTAGCTAAGTAAATGCCCTTGATATGTGCTCCATAGTTTCATGATGTTGAGTTCTAGAGTTAGTGATCCCATTTGATATTGATCCCAATTTGATACACACACCTCAAACAAAGACTGAATAACTGAAACGACCTACAGTAGGCTATAATGCTTTTGGTGTTCATGGTAGCTTATTTTTATGTTGCGAAGCAGTTTCATCACTGCTTACACACACACACACACACACACACACACACACACACACACACACACACACACACACACACACACCACCACCACCACCACACCACAGCACACCACACACACACTCGCTCCTACCTAACACAAAGTATGCATGTGAAAAGCTTGCTTTGTAAGAGCTAGGTCTACATGAAACTACAGGTTAAGGCTTGTAAACCTATTAAGAAGCATGTCTTTTGCTGCAGTTGCAAAAAATGAAAATAAACATTCATATTTCCTTTCGTATTCATAGTCATGTTGTGGTCATAAAGTTGCCCTAATAAAGTGTATGAATATTTGATATTTTTGTCTTGAAGCTTTGTAGCAATAGGGTATCTTAATCTCTTGTCTCACTCTGTGTGAACCACCTGTCGTAGACACCTGTTGATTACTGTGCAGACTCTTCTTTTAAAGGCAGCAGTGTGGGATGCAAAGACGGTTAGAATACCGGCCTGTATGATTTAGCTTCGCCTGCTTTTGGATGGATCCAAATGAAGACGATAATGATCGTGTGAGCGGTGGATTTTCTTGTCCGACTCTTAGACTTTTTGTTGATCTCTTATGGTCATCTCCATGATCGATGAGGGGGATTAAGTTAATGTATTTTGAATAGGTATTTATATAGGCCTGTGCCATTTCTAAGGTAATACTGTGTGCTTAATTCTGGCTTGAATCCTTTCTTGAGTAACTGCCTTGTAAACCTATTAATTGTACCTGGGCTTTAATCCGTAGTGCAGGACGGATTTTCCTCTTGGCGTTGCAGTTGTTGTAGGATAGTATTCATCTGGGATAAAGCCAGCATAGGTAGTCTTAAGGGCAGGCATTTTATACTTATGTTTGTATCACTGGGTGAATGTTGTGAACTAGGTATGACCTATGCTTTATCAGATCTTTTCCTTAAAATTACGTTATTGTTTATCAGAGGGCTTCCATTGTACATAATTTCTCATGTTGACTGTGATTTAATCTTTATAGTAGTGTTTAGTGTAGGCCTGGTATTTGTAAGCAAGTTCTACCTGTTTGGTAAGAGTAAGTAGCTAACATATAATTTGAAAAATAGCTGTATGTAAATTGTTAGCCTAAATAATTGCATTATTTCTTAGCGTTGTCTTGACTACATTATGTGTTGTTTATCATAGTGTGATTTGTGTTTTAACATCCATTTTTAACCCTTGGGGCTATTGTTTTGCCACTTTTTTGACACCAAAACTTATTCTGTTTTTTACTGTATATATGTCTTTCTTGTCAGTTTTTTCTACCATTTGTCCACTCCTCAAAGCTACTGTGCTTGACAGAGAGGCTGTGGTCTGGCTCCTCAGCTGCATCTCTGTGTATGAAACAGTAGGAACCATCTTCAGGCTGCTCTAATGAGCTTGACCCCCATCCAGCGAGCACACTCTTTTTAACGAAGCATGCACCAATATAAGGCTCTGTATGAAATGAAACATGCCCCAATATGCTCCCATTAAAAAGCCCACAGTATGGTGATCTATGTACTCCAAATGATATGTTATTCCATAGGCTGCCTAGTAAATTCTATGGCAACGGCCGCAGGGCTGCGTCAGCGTTAATGGCAGTGCACCACTGAACCGTGGGTGAGGTATGTTGACTGTTGATTGGCATGAACATTTTTTAGAACATTTTTGGAGTGACCTCAGAGTTGTTTGCATAATTACGACCTATTATAATTCTTATGACATTGTTTATACACTCGGAAGAGGGTTTTGCAAGAGTGTCCTCAGTCCATGGTCGCATTAAACAGCTTGAGATTTATGTCAATATTTTCATGCTCTTTGAGTGAGGAAAGAGGAGTATCACTAAAGACTGTCATTGCCTGTGAGCTGTAAGCCCAATAATTCCCACTCATTCCTTTCTTTAACCACAGGATTGAATTGAATTGCTAAGTTATATGCTAGTTTAATTATTAGCCTAAATATTTCACCTGTACAAAGCTTTTTGTAGTCTATCTAGGCCTAAATGTGTAATTTAAATGTAAATCAATTTGATTAGGCTAAATAAATGTGTTAATTGTGTATTGAGTTTTGCATACAGAATTTAACGGGGAGGCTGAAGGATTCTGGCGTTTTGCAATTTGATTCTGCATCTAGGCCAGTTCTAGAGCTTGTTTTTAAATCACACCATGAAATAGGAAGAGCCGTTTTGGGGTATTCCACTGCGTCCATCAAAACTCGCTAAGCCCTATCTCTTGTGAGCCATGTTTAGCAAAGCAGAGAAGGTTGTCATGACAATGCAGAGCTGTTTCCTTTTGAATGGCTCTTGAAAACCCCCAATGATCAAGTGTGAACACACTGCTTCTCTCTGAAGTGCTTTTTGACTTGTTCTGCACTGAGAATTTCTGTTTAAATGCTCCTCCAAAGACTTTCAGACTACACACAGCGAAGTGAACAAAAATGAATGCATTCAAAGAAATAATGAATACAAAGAAATATAATTTCTCTCCCTGTCTCTCACACACACACACACACACACACACACACAGACATGCTCACACAGACATGTCTTTCTCTGACACAGTACATTAACACTACCTCCCCCCATCTTTCTCCACTGCTACCAGGTGTCAGCTCAGTAGTTTGAATACTTTACCTGCTTGTCTGTGTCCGGCTGGGCTGGGGTGGGGAACTGCCCCCCCCCCCCCCCCCATTCTAAACGGACCCTGTGACTGACAACTTGTCTGTAATTTCCCCCCTTATTAATGTGAATTTGCTCGGCAAATTGCAATGGGATCAGTTTTTCTTGGCCCATGTGGCGGGCCTTAATCCTGCCTGTGGTTGTCCATTTACAGAGCGCCCGCACCAGTTTATGAAAGGCTGTCCACTATGCGAAGTGGAAGCCTTCAAAACTAGCCTGTTTTCCCCGACGATGGGTGAGAAACGCGGAACGTTGGCTGTGCAACTCCTGTCCATAAAGACGCACAGAATTGTTGTTAAACTGCAGGATGATGTGAAACTTTGCAGCTGTTATTTTTTGTCACTTTACTTGTTGTATGTGGCCTAGCCTATCAAAATGATGTGATATTACAAACTTTAATGAGCCTAATAGGCTATGAGAATTAGCCTCAGATGGTGGGAATTTAGGATACTGAGGTAGTGAAATAGTTTCAACCTGCACAAAAGCCTACTCTAATGAAAGTCATTACCTACTTGTAAAATATTGAACATGAATGTTGATTGCTGACCGTTATCCTTCACTGTAATTGAAATAAAACAATCAAGTGATTTGTTTTTTAAATTATTTTATTAAAATACATCACTGCTGCCTGTAATACGTGACTGTTTGCAGACTCTAAATTGGTGTAGGGAGAAGCGTATGCTGTTTGTCTTCTTGCTCACAATTGGCCATTGGCCTTGCCAACGAAAACGGCTGGCTTGTTTTCTGCGTCCCCCGCATTCCTCAGTATGCCGCCTCCTTTTCAGCGGTGACCCCAAATCGCTCCTTCTCCTCTCCCCCCCCCCCCCCCCCCTGGAGAGCAAGCCCGGGATTACGCCAGCGTTTACATGCCCTGCTTACTTCCAGTTGTGTTGTGAAAAAAGAAGGAGTGAGAGGAGAGATGACTACGAAAAGGCAAGAGGGGAAAGCCAGAGCTACTGGAACGCCAAGACAAATGCATCGCTCAGCCAGCGCGAGCATGTGGAATAGCTTTTTGCTGTCCAGGCGAGTTACCCTGGTGTTGTTAAAAATTGTTTGGGCTACCAAGATGGCCGCACCTCTCCCTGTTGCGTCAGTGACCTCTGGGCTTTTTTTTTTCTTTCCCCCCCGTCCGTCCATCCGTCTTGTTTTTCGTTTTTCATCGACGGTGATGTCTGCCTGTGCAGGCCGATGTGTTTTCCAGTGAACGTCCAGCCAGCGAGTATTTAGTTAATCACAGATTAACTAGCTGTAAGAAGCATCCCTTTAATTTTTTACTACATTTCATTCCCTGTGGTTGTGGCAGATTTTTAAGAAGAAAAACATGCATTAAATGTTATGGTGTTTAATGGAAGATGGAAGTATTGTCTGTCTTTACCCCATTGGTCTGGTTCACTGTGGCTTTTAAGTGAGCATTACCTGTCACTAGAAGATACCAGTTTTTTTGGTTGCAGCTTCAGCTTAACGTAATTTTTCTGGTTGTGCGGGCAGACCCCGTGTGTCAGTTTTTCTCAGTGTTTATGCAAGCGTACCATTCTAAAGTTAGCTATTAGACATGCAACACTTCATTTTTCTCTCCCCCTCATCCATCAAAGTGAATTAAACTTGGCACATCAACCCTGCACGGCCAATTCCCACGGACTTTGGAATATGAAATGTCATCTTTTTTTTTCGTCTTCTTCTTCTCCGAACTCTCCTCCGTGGGGGAAAACACACAGACAGCATCACACACTTTTGTAGTGTGCGGCAATTACTGAGGTGGGAGCCTGTCTGGACACCTGCTTTTCTAATTGCTGGGGATATTTATCCCCTGCCTGCTGCCCATGTCATTTTCTGGAAAATGTCACAGATGCGGGACTCACCCTCCCACCCAGTGATCCCCACTGTCCCGTCAAACTCCCCGAACAATTTAAATGGACTGTCGGGAGACACCTTTCCTTTCCTGTCACTCACTCAGAGATGAGACTGTTGGACCGTGTTTACACCTGGTGTTAACATGCGTCTTCTTGGGTGATCCAATCACGAGTGGACAGCTCTAGGTACAGGTGTGAACACACTTCAAATGCATTGAGGGTGTATTGCGATCAGGTCATTCAGTTCACATTCAGAGGTGGTTTGAGATGCACATGGCCACATTCTCTAAGCAGTATGTACCAGGTCTGTGCGATAATGTGGGTATTAAGTAGGATCATAAATAAAAGTGATGTCTAATGATGATAAGCTTTGAAAATGTTTAGATGGATAACAGCTAACAGGTTGTACAGCTTGTGGCTGGTTAAACGCTAATTTAACACATATAATGATTTCGAAGTTTGATTGCATGAACAAACCTTGAGCGTGCTCCTTTTCTGACTTACAGAAGCAACAGCCAGTCACATCCTTTGATTATGCTGTGTGTCACTAGTGACACCCAAACAACCAATCGTATATCAGTGGTAGTGTAGTGCAGTCTGCTCGCCACTTGGCACTATGGCTGTTTTTAAAAGTTTGACAAGGTCAGAGCACGCTCTTGTGGAAACTTTGTAGGGTGGTAACCATTTTGACCAAGACCAGAACCGCAATGAACCCGTGTTCTCCAGAGGTAGTTAAAAAGACAAAAGTGCCACCACTGCTGCTGACTTCAATGGAACAAGTTTGGCATAAAATGACAGCAAAAATGTTTGAATAGCTGTGCGCTGTAGAGACCACTATCAGTCAGAGTGTTAATCGAGACTGCAAACAAAGCCAAAGTTAGTTTTTTTTGTTTCATTTAAAAAATGGTGTCACTTAGATGCCATTTTTGGCAGTTCTACCGCTAAATATTGATTACCGTAAATTGAGCCCGGCAGCTGTACCAGACCGTGAGGTGTGAGGCTATTTGAGAGGTAAGCAGACGGTTAATGACCCAAACAGAAATATTCATGTAGGCTGAGGGCCTGAGGGCATGTAGGCTAGAGATTATCAGTTGTTTTAGGCCAATCAGGGGAATATGACTATGAAAAATAGTTTTTTTTTTTTTTTTTGTGTTCTTGTTGTTACATAGACTGTTACCTTAAATGTGTTTTTAATGACTGTGTACAGCTACTGGTTAATAGGCCAAATATGTGATGATACTTTCTTATAGCCCTAATCCTTAACTTGATGCACAAAGTGTCTATAGACTATTACTCTGAATTGCTCAATATATTACACTATGGAATTGGTGGAACTGCTGAACATTCAGTTGATCTGTGAGTTTGCATGTGTTATGAACGCAGTTTTCACCTTGTCTTTTCCTTAGACGTCTCTGGCCACCAGGTTTGCACAGGAGGCCTTTGGGAAGCAGTACAAACAAACGATAGGCCTGGATTTCTTTCTGAAGAGAATAACCTTGCCAGGTGAGAACACCATACACACACACACACACACACACACACACATTCAGTTATTTAATTTCATTCAATTATGGTATACATCAAAAATGCAATGACCCACCTCTGTTCTGATTGAATTTAAGTGAAAAAAGTGTGAGTAATTTCACTCATAAGAATATTAGAATATAACATTTTAAATAGAAATAAAAGGCAGTCTTGCTTTCTTTCTGGGCTAAATCAATCCGCTGTGGTTCCTCTGGACTGTCCTTTATTTTCCCCACTGTGTTTGTGCACTGAGTGGATCGGATGTTTACTCCCATCACCTCAGAGTTTGGACATGCTAAAGATGTTTTGTTGAAGTTCGCTAAAAGCTTTTTCTCCCCTTCCTCCCTCCTTCTTTGGCTTTTTTAACTCTCACTGGCTGTCTCTGTGGTGTTTGCACTGACAGCCAGACACAGGACTTGTGTGTGTGTGTGTGTGTGTGTGTGTGAGTGTGAGCGCTTAAACGTGTGTGTGTGTGTGTGTCTCTTTCTCGGTGGCTCCTTATTGTGGAGTGTCTGCCTACACTCACTTTTATTCCCTCTGAACGCTCTTCTCTCCAGAATAAACACCTTGGGTTTTTTTTCGTCTCTTTGAAGGCAAAGGACGACGTGCCCAGTTGGCTAAAACCGTGGAGATATCCTCCAGCATAAAAACACTCAGCGGTTTACATTCATGTTACTGCGTCCCTTATCCCACCCATCCGCTCCGATTTCAACTGATTGTTGTTTTGAACCACACAAAACGCATATTTGGTTTTTTTATTTGTTTTCAAAGCTTTTGTAAATAAGATCCTTAGATGTTTAAAGTAAATACTTATTTCACTGCCACTATCTTCATAACCTTTATATCAACCAACCAACTGTGTTGTATGGTATTAAGATAAAGTACTTTTAACTGAGATGAGATTTAGATGAGCCACTGAGCATAATTGCCTCTGCACAAGTGCATTTGTTAAAATGGTGTAAGTGCTGCTGATCCTAGCTTTAGGACTGTTTGTGACATGAGCGCAGCATTTAAATAGGGACATTTAGATCGTAATCATTTAGAATAACACCAAGCAGGAAGTTGTAGGTACAGTTAGTTCATTCAATGAAAACTTGTTAATTCACTTGAATAGGGTTAGAAATGGCAACCCACACTTTATAGGTAATACACCCAGAAAACAAACAAATACAAAAAAAAAAAAAATCAAAAATTCTATTAAATTTGCATGAATTTCACACATTTAATCAACATTCATTATTATCTTTTATTGCAACAAATACTTAATCTATGATGGGTATATTTTCCGTTGACTATTAAGGACCCAAATTTCCCTCACAATCTGAATGATAAAATATCGTTCTGTCTTAATTCATCAATGTTTTTTTTCCTGCTGGTATTTTTTAGTGGCGACATGGAATGCATTCCGACCATCTGCTGTCATGTAAATGGTCTGACATGTAAACACAATTTAGAAATGACTAATAATTTCCCTGAGGTCTTGTTTTGGAAATGTCTTCAAGCTTTGGGCATTTTTTGCCTGACAATCCTGGAGTATAGTAGTAATATATATATTTTTTACGAAAGCCCTGGCTATTTTTTGACAATTAAAAAACAAACATACAGAGAAAGGTAGTGACACAGGAAATAACCTATAACTGGAAAGAAAAAAATTGGCATATAAGTTTGACGAACAGCATTTACCTTTTACAGTTCAAGTTGTAGAATAAATAAAACATGGCATAGGCCTGTCTATTCATACAAATACTTTCATGCACTAAAAATTATGAAGACGTGTGTCCACACACACACACACACACACACACACACAAACACACGTGAAAGCTTCATGTCGAACTCCTGAGGAGTCTTGTGAATGTAGCTTTACATGGGTTCTGTATAGTCTAGATGTAGTCAGTGTGAACCCTTTGGATTTCCTTCCTCGGCGAAGTGTGAGTGTCGGGCTCTGCCTGGCCATCCGTGTCCAGGCGCATTTAAAAAAACCTAAAGCCTGACCACCGCCTGTGAGTGGGCACCTCCGTGCTTAGCCAGCAGGCTGGACACCCCCGGCATGCTGTTTAAAAACGTCTCTGTCAGTTTTAGAAATAAAATAAAAAAAATCTATCACTTTTCAAGAGAGAGAAACTTGCAGTAGTTAAAAATAGTAATAAAGTCTTTTTCTCCCTCTCGGTTTCTCGCTCCTCTTCAAATAAGAAACGGAGCCTGTTTCTCTTTTCCCACCTCTGCTCCACGTCTCTTACTTTGTGTTTAATTATGCCTATTTTTCTTAACACCACATATATTTCCTCTCACTTTCACTGCCCTGGCATGGCTCAGTACAATGCAAACAGCCGTCCCCAGGCTAAGAAGTGCTCTTTTTTTAAGGGGTGGTGGGGGCGTGTGTGACGGGGGTGTGAAGTGGAACTGTCCGAATTGCCGAGTTTGAGGATAACATACCTGCAGTGTTCTTCCTACCAAGTCCCCACTGCTGAGTATTCTTGGATGCCGTTCTTGGAGTAGCGGCCCCTGCCAGAGAAAAAAGAACAGTCGAGAGGCCGCGAGATTCATTTTTGATTTATTGTTTCCAATCTCCGCTCACGAGAGGCACGCAGGTAAAAGCTCGGTCTCCTCCGTTCCTGGCGTCTTGAGTCGAGCTCTCTTAACGCTCTTGTCTGCCCACGAGCTCAGCTGAGGTCTGAACTATGACGGGGGAAATTACCTCGGAGTTCCTCAACAAACGTGAAAGCTCAGGAGGCACCACATCTGTGTCAGCCCATGTCCGTCTGTTTTAACAGTGTCCCTCCTGTCTCCACACAGGCAATCTGAATGTCACTCTGCAGGTGTGGGACATTGGCGGCCAGACGATTGGAGGGAAAATGCTGGACAAGTATATCTACGGTGCTCAGGTATTACTGGTCATTCTCACACACACACACACACGCATGCATGCACGCACGCACGCACACACACACAGACGGCACTTTCTCAAACATGCACGCTGGCGCTCGAGATGTGTGGTCCGCTCTTCTTTATTGACCTTTATTTTTGTTCGAGCTCTGAGCATTCTGTGACTGCTTTACAATCTAGCAGTGTTTCCCCAGCAGGCTTGGGGGTTAACAAGCTTCAGTAATAATATTAGTCCACAGGCTTGATGCCAAGTTTATAGGCTAGCTGTTAATGCAGCTTATGTATGAGCCATGGTGAAAACACTCAGTGTGTCAATATATGCCCCGCTATACCAATCTCTCTCTCTCTCTGTCTCTCTCTCTCTCTCTCTCACACACACATACACACACTATCTCTCTCTCTCTGTCTCTCTCTCTCTCACACACACACATACACACACTATCTCTCTCTCTCTGTCTCTCTCTCTCTCACACACACACACGCACACTATCTCTCTCTCTCTCTCTGTTTCGCTCTCTCTCACACATACACACACTCTCTCACACACTATCTCTCTCTCACACACACACACCATCTCTCCTCTCTCCTAACTCTTTGTCTTTTAGACTAAACCACTCATTCACTGTTCCACTCTCTCTTTCTCTCTCTACACACACACACACACACACACACACACAGTCTGTCACAGTCTGCCTCCTCTCTTCCCCTCTTCCCTCTTACTCAATATACCTGTCTCAACCTCTCTCAATCTGCTCTTCTCTTTATTTGTCTCAATTTATCACTCTTTCCCCTGGCTCTGTCCTTGCCTGCCATCTTCCTGTTTTCATTTACGTAGCTCGCAGAGTACGCTTGTCATTCTGAGAATAGTCTGCCCACTCCTCTCATCCATCAAACAGTCCCACAGCTAGCTCTGCTAAGCTACTGAGGCACACTTTAGACATTTATATGCAACTATGTGAGCTCAGTCAGACTCCAAATGGACTGTGTGTGTGTTTGTGTGTGTGTGTGTTTGTGTGTACATTTCCTGTATGGGTGTGCTTGTTTGTTGGAGGTGTGTGAGTGGAGGTGGGGGGTGGTTCGCCCAGGGTCTTCCCTGCCACTCAGGCACTGTGTGTTGGGGCCAGTGTGTGTGGAGCCCAGAGTTAAGCAGTCTACTGGCTGGCTCGCCGGCTGGCAGCTCAGACTCTAGTGCCCCCTGCTGCCTGCTCCAACTGGCAAAGCAGAAGCATGGCACACCATGAGCTGCCCACCACATCACATCACACTGCTACCACCCAGCGGGAACACACACAACTCGGCCGTCACACACATCGTCGTCGTAAAGCCGTCTCGGAATACGGCCTAGCGGAAGAGCCCTGACACACACACACACACACACACACACACACACTCTGACATCTCAACTAATGAAAAAGAACAGGATTAGAATCCATGTGAAGCTGAGGGAACAGACAACTGACAAAATCCTACAGTGTGATTTGCTTTGGAAAAAATGATTAGTGAAAAGTTGTTCAAAACCTGCTTACTCTAAAAGAAAAACACTGTCTGTTCCCATTGGGATACTGACAAAGGTTGAATGAATGAGAGAAACATGGGTAGTTAACTTCTGCATAAATGTGATCATCTCGTCATGTGCGCGTGTGTGTAGTTATCTCCTGCATAAATGTGATCATCTCGCCATGTGCCCCACTGCCCGTGTGTGTAGTTATCTCCTGCATAAATGTGATCATCTCGTCATGTGCACGTGTATGAAGTTATCTCCTGCATAAATGTGATCATCTCGTCATGTGCACGTGTATGAAGTTATCTCCTGCATAAATGTGATCATCTCATCATGTCCGCGTGTGTAGAGTTATCTCCTGCATAAATGTGATCATCTCGTCATGTGCCCGTGTGTGTTTCTCTGGCAGGGGGTGCTGCTGGTGTATGACATCACTAATTACCAGAGCTTTGAGAACTTGGAGGACTGGTTCGGCATGGTCAAGAAGGGCAGCGAGGAGGCCGATGTGCAGCCGGTGGTGGCGCTGGTGGGCAATAAAAGTAAGTAGGACACGGCTAGATTGTTCTGGCCCAACTACTAGAGCGACATGCTAACAATGCTAAGGGCTAATTATGGGTTTGGTTCCCAGGGAACACACATACTGATGAAAAGGCATATAGTGTACCGTGCTTTCACAAGCTTTACTTGCCCTTGAGACGCATGAGAGTGAGAGAGGACCAAGTCCTCGAGATCCAAGATTGCTTGTAAAGGATCCAGAGTTTTCCCTCCACATACTGCACTTAGTTGAAGAGCATTCATACACTTTAATTAGAACTGTACTTCTCAGGCATGGTCTCTGAATGACAGCTGGCATCCATAGATACTACACTGACTAAAGTGTTGACACAAGCAGTGCAAGTAGCCTGGGATACTTTAGATAATGTTGAACTCATTGCTGCATTTATTACACTGGGTAGCGCTCTTGTCTAGCCATAAACAGGCACCCAGAGTGCTCGAAGATGATCTCCCAGTCTGGATGAGCTTCTTCTAATGGCCTGCATCAGAGCAGGAGCGTTTGTTTGGAGCCGTGAGGCAACAATTGTGTCCATGTGTTAACATACTTTTGTGGTGTGTGGGTCTTAAAAGCTGTCGGTGTGTGTGTGTGTGAGTGTGAGTGGGCTTTGAGCAGGCCTTGCGAGTGCGTACCCTGATGTGTGAAGGAGATATGGCGCTTGATTCATGAGAAGCCAGCACCTTGGCAACATCGCGCCCAAACAGAGGGCCTGCAAAAATCAAGATGTCGCGTGGGAGTGATGATTTAACATCCTTAGTATGGGCTTGTGTGTGTGTGTGTGTGTGTGTGTGTGTGTGTGTGTGTGAATCTCTCTGAAACACACACACACACACACACACAGTGAGCATCTCTTATCTCTCTCGTTCTCTTGGCTCTGTCTGAGCATGGCCTGGCCAGCTATGCATCAGCAGACTGAGGCCAGAGGATAAGCAGACTCCTCTCCTCTTTCTCCCTTCTTCCTTCCCTCGCACCGTCTTTTTCTCTCCTCCTCCCTCTCCCTCCCTCTCTCCCTGCCGTCATAATAAAGACAATAAAGACTAATAATGACCACTCCCTTCTGTCCGCCAGCCAGCCAGCCAGTGGAGAGGGCAACTGGGAGAATCCCACCACTCCCCACTTCCCCTGAGAGATCCCCCCCCCCCCACACACACACACTCAAACACACACACACACATACTCTCTCTCTCACAAACTCTACCCAAAGCGCTTCTCAGCAGACTGGGTGCGGCAACCTCCTTATGGCCTCTGAACGTTTCCTGGATGAATGCCGACAGCAGACAGGGGTCGTTCAGTTTCTCTCAAAATAATAAATAAATACTTAAAAAATAAATACATGCGTAGATCACTCTCATTGTAGTGAGAGGTTCCAACATTTGGTTTGATTTATTTCAATAACCTTTTCTCCCAATAGATATCGAGTTTTGGTGTCTCTATATCCATATCATTGTACAGTTATACAATTCAGTCAAATGTGTTTCTAGATCAATGCTTGTATTTCATTTTAATCATTGGTCAGTCATTGGCTTTTTATTTACTTTCTTTTTAGTACCCTTAGTATCAATTGTGTCCTAAACTGGACACCAGAACCGACTGGGTTTTAGTCCGTACTATTTGTTTAAGTCTCCTCCTCGTCTTTGTGTGTCAGGAAAGCCAAGCCAATGTGATGGACAGGAGATGACCGTGCCTGCTTTGGGAAACGGCGCGCCTGTGTTTTATTTGTGCTTGCGACCCCCACCCAGATCACCCCACTAGGAGCAATCCATTATCTGGCCACGGCTTTGTAAATTCCCAGCGCTCTCTCCCGCTCGCTGCCTTCCTTCAGGAGCCGTGACGAGGGAGCGAGAGACGAGAGGAGGAGAGAGTTAGTCTTTCAGCTATCTTTTGGGAATAGCCCACACAGACATCTCTGTTTTTGCTACCTCACCCCCCCAGTCGTTGCTGGACCCCCCACCTCATGCGTCCACCCCTGTCCAGTGCCCATGCGGAGAGGCAGCCCTTTCAACTGGTGCATGCATGCCTCGTAGTAGCGTTCCTCTCCCCTCCAGTCTCACTGCTCGCTACCCTCCGCTCCGCTCCGAGGCCGACGGTGAAAAACAAAGTGGCAGAAAAAATAAAATCATGGCATTCTCGGTTGCCACGGTTATGGACTTTTGTTACGTTCCCATGAAGTTCAAGACGAGACGCAGCGACCTCAGGACCATATTTACAGCAACTGAAATAGAAACGTTGAAGAAAACGCACACACACACACACGATACACGGCAGCTTGGAAAAACAGGCCCGTGGCACAAATGCACAGATTTATGCGCTTCAGAAGGCCGACCCTCTCAGGCTCTTAAACTCGTGCCGTATTTTATTATCGCTGCGCTGCTACCACCCAGCGGGAACACACACAATCCGGCCGTCACACACATCATCGTTGCTGTAAAGCCGTCTCGGATACGGCCTAGCGGAAGAGCCCTGACACACACACACACACACACACACACACACCAATGCTTGGTGACTGATGGGGACAGAGCCTTCTACACTGTTAACATCTATTTTGTTTTGTTTCTGTTTTTCAAAAACGTGAAAAAGAAGACGTGAATTTCAAAATGGAACAGGGTGTTTTTTTGTTTTGTTTTCTTCTCTCCAAACCACACTGGCATTTTGTTCCTATTTTCTCAATTTTACGAGTGATTTAATTCCACTCATGTCCCTACATGTAGAAAACTGGCATCTA
>NC_055970.1:22306244-22348744 GCF_018492685.1 Alosa sapidissima | reverse complement strand
TCGCGCGCTCGCTGCAACTTGGGCGGTCGCTGCAGAACTGGGGCTTTTGTCCACCTCGTTTTCACGAGTCCTGTGGAACCCGTAAACCCAGCTGGCCGGCCCGCGGCCCCCGTGTTTTACAGGGGGCAGTTAGTGCCATGAGCCCCCACCTCGTAGGTACACACACACACATACACACACACACATATACACCTACACACTCATACTCATGTTTGAACCACCCCTGCGACTGAAACCAGCTACTGCTGAACGCCCATCGCTTTACATAAGCTCACTGGAGAGGGAGAATATGCTCAATGTTGCTTTACTGGCCCCAGCAGATTCCATTTAAATGTGTGTGTGTGTGTGTGTGTGTGCGCGTGTGTGTGAGCGTATTAGTAACTAGAGTACCCATCCTGGTGGGCAGCTGAAGCCGCATAGGTGAGAGTTCAGCGTGTATCGTCTTTTATGAGGACGTGACCCAGTAAGTGGCTCGTACCATCTTACACACACACACACACACACAGACACACACACCTTTGTGTGTCCCATGTGTGAATGTGGTGATTAACACGTGTGAGAAAGTGAAAGTCTGTGTGTGTGTTGTGTGTGTAAGTGAAAGTGACTGAATTTTGTGTGTGTGCGTGTCTGAGTGAGTTTCGGTGGTGACCGTGTGTGTGTGTGAGTGTGTGTAAAAGTTCACGCGCACGTGTGCTCCTTCTGGCTCTTTGTTGGGTGGAAAGATGAGCCTGTGATCTATGGGCTGTCGACAGAACACTTCTGACCGTGAGGGAACCCCCTTCCCTTGGCACCACGGGCCTATTTGGGCCCACCGCCACACAAAGGCCGCTCTGTGTGTCAGATCCTCCCCCCAGACCTCCCTCACAGGCCCCCACGGCCCTGCCGACGCCAGTCACATGACGTCCCCCGCCTTATCGCAACAAGCCTTTCAATCTACAGCTCCACAAGGCTAATGCAGCCACATGCAATTCTATATCTTAGTGCAAATATCATGATAGAACAATTTGTATTTTTTTATTTTACTGTTATTGCTTTTTAAGCCTTTTCGGCAGACAACCTCATCCCTATCAGGTTAATAGCTAGCCTTTCTCTCTCTCTCTCTCTAAGAGCATTGCCTTTTCATCCACACGTTTGCTGTTATGACAGATGGGGTTACATTTTGGTGCTTCACTCCATCCTGATCTGACCCATGCTATGAATCAGGGGTACAGTGTTGTTGCCATGCCTTTAATGCATGGTGAGTCTTTGGAATCATGCCAGTCCATAACTGAGGTGTATATAGCCTATAGAGAAGAAAATGTGAAATATTGATAGAGAAGCCCTGTTTCCTTTTAAAGTAATATATATATTTGTTTTCATTTGCCTTTCAAATGAGCTCGCCGTGAGCGTTAATGGTGGTTAATCGCTGTTTGAAGGGGACTGCCGCTTCCCATCACCTGCGCTCGTTTTAACTGGGCGCCCTCGTTGACTCGCCCGGGCTCCAAATCTCTCGCTCCCTAAGATAAACACCCCCGCTGGCTGTAAACAATGTCCAGACTGTTTTTGCTAAACAAGACACTCGCTGCGCTGGCGTCCGTGGCCCGCGCTCCCTCCGGCTTTGGCCCGCTACACTTTCTGAATGGACGCTTGGTGTGCCTGGGACTGGCACGGCTAAAAGCAGGACCCTTCCGAGCACTTCATTTTAACACTTCATCCTGCACTTAAGCTACACTGGCATAATGAATGCAGGAGAGGGTTTTTTTTCCCCCCCATCTCTCTTTCTCTCTTTTTCTCTCTCTCTCTCTCTCTCTCTCTCGGTAATGGAGGGCTCACGGGGTTCCTGTGAGAGGCTCAACAGCGGGCATTCTGTCCTGTTTTGGATTTGAGGCGGGAAGCTCACTTTTTATGACTTGTTTCAAGTCGCTCTTGGAGCAAAAAATGGAAAGCAGCAAACGATCCTTTTGGTTCAGAGTTGGTGGTGCTTTTACGAGCTGCGCTCATGTCATGTTAAACAGTTTGTTTTCATATTGCGCATGATTTTCATGTTATGGTCCCGTTTAATGGGCCAGTGGATGCATAAAAAGTCCAGTCAATGCCGAAATGAATTAGCTTTCGGCGGGGCAAATGCACTGGAATGGCCTTAATGTTGGATGCTGGAAATGGCACTGGTCTAAAACCTCACTTTCAGAAAAACACTTTTCAAATGTGCTTATGCTGCGTATTTGAGGGGCTAAATTGGCTTCAGAGAGCACAGGGGTTTTACTCAGTCATGGCATATATAGACTAATATCCTACCTATTTAAAGGAGCCGCTTCTGCAGAAGAATGTGTTCCTATTCATCACAAAATTTCGTCTCGTCTCGTCGCATATATGAAACACAAAATAAAAAATAATTGTGAAAATGAGAATTTTGTTTTTCCATTCTCAGTAATATAATCTTCGCCCATCCTGTCTATGGTATTCTATTGGGGTTTTGTCTCATTTTCATGGTTATTTTGACCATGAATTGAATTTTCCTTGTGTTGTATGCTTAACGTTATGTTAACTTAACTAATAGTAGTTCATACATTAATTAGCATTGGAATTACCATTCACCATTCACAAGTTAGGATGCTTATTTAGCTTATGGTTTGATGAATTACATTCGATACACTCAACACATACACACATTATGCTTTGCTCAACTAACAGTGTTCATGTCATCACTTGAACATGAACCAAGCATCAAATTCAATACAAATTATAATTATATTGAATTAATGTTGGCTAATGTTACAGACCTATAAACTAAGCATGATTATAGAACATAACATAGGAATACAATCACTGCAGTTCACTGAAAAGCTTAAAGCAACACCAAAGAGTTTTTTTGTACCTTAAAATATTGTTTCCAAAATCGTTTCAGTGGTTCATCAACTCGTAACGGTGAACGGCACTTCTGCATTCTCTTCGCGACCCTCTATCGGCTATAACCGCACTATGCAAGTTTGCCAGATCGGGTAGCGGATCTGTAGTTTGATGGAATGAGACATAAGAAACTACAAATTTGACTTGCTTCTGATGTCGCAATACATCATACTTTCATAAAATTATGCGACCTACTCTACCTTGTCTGTAGACCTCGTTATTTCCAAAGCCAGTGCTGGATAAACAAATAGCGTGCGTGCGACAGCAAAAGTGCTTTGGTGTTGCTTTAATAAGAGATTCTAATGACGGAGAATAAGCGTATCTCACTAAGGTTCTATAAGGAGAAATGACTTGGTTGATTTCTGCATGGCACCAAAGTTTTCCTTTAGCGCACATTTGTTATGGCAGACGTATGTTTACGTGTGCGGACCGTTGTCTTGTGTAAACGTTCGCCACTAAAGCTTCGCCCACCGACCTAATGAGACATCAGCCCTCATAATGCAACATCCGTCACTCTAATGGAGCAGGAAGGCACTGGGACATCCTCTTAGCATCGGTGTTTACTGTCCACTTCACGCTCGCTTGGGCCTTGCTCATGATGGAGAGAGGGCTTGGGGGAGTTCAGGAGTTCCCTAACCGCCCCCTCCACACACACCCACCCACCCTCAACTCTCGTCAGAGAGTGTGGTAACTCCAGTGAACAGGGAGTCCTTTGGGATATATAAAACCCCCTGCAGCTTTCACTTTTGGGGTGTGAACTAAACCTCCCTCATTCTCTCTATTACCCCCCCCACCCCCAAAAGAAAAAAAAAATCCCCTGATTCCCCCCCCCCCAACAGTTGTTTGTCTTAAATGAGGCTGGCGGCCATTAACTGTGTTATGTCAAGTTTATTCGTGGGCAGTAACTCGCTCGATTAAATGTTCCACTTGGTCCCCAGCAGTCGGGGCAGGGGAACAAGGCTCGCTGTCACCCCTGATTGTGTGTATATGGTGTGTGTTTTCACGATGTCTGTGGACCACACAGCGCTGCGTTGCAGGGGCCCTGTGGAGATGACCTGTGTGGCTGCATGCATTAGCAGGGAGGAAATAGGTGGATATAATAATATAAATCCATAGTGTTGTGGAATAGACACTACATAAACAAAGGACATAGGGAGAAATTGAGAATATATGACAAATCCAATCAAAAATCAATTACAATCAGCCTATAAAGTTTGGGGAAATAATATTTTGCACAAAAATCTTTTTTGTTTGAAATTTGCACTCAGAATTGAAGGCATCAAAACATTCCCATTTTCAAAACACCCTGATACAGGTATATATTTACCCCCCCCTCCTCCTTTCTGTCTATCAAGTGAAAAGAATGGACCCTTAGCAAGGAATATTCAGCTGATTTTTCTCATCTTGAATGCCAGGCCGACATGGCGGCGCCTAGAATAAACAGGCCTGGTGACGGGGGCGAGGTAGAGCCATCGGTCTCGCCGCGGGTAAACGATCCGTCACGCTATCTCCCCACTGCTCACACATAAACAGTTTATTTTGTGTTTGCGCCGCGCTTCCTGGGACCAGCTAGCGCGGCATACAGTTTGTCAGCCACTGAGAGAAACCAGATCGTCAGCAGAAGATTGAGTCTGACTGATAAGTGTGAAGGGGGCTGCATTCACTGGAAATGAGACCCGAGGAAGACGGGTGGGGGTTGGTGGTGAGGGGTGTGTGTGTGTGTGGGGGGGGGGGGTGACGACTCTTAAAAGTGCAGGATTAGGGACACATCCGCCCCAGCCGCTCCTCCTTGCGCTCGGAAGATGCGTTTAGATTAGATTTGGGACTGTCTCGCCTCATCATGCAATGTGTGTCAGTAAGCGTTTTGGTGTTCAAAGCTGTTTGTGGTGTAGACTTGGCAGTGGGCCCATGGAGTCTTTATGGGCTAAATTGTGTGTTGACATGTAGCCTCTTACTGTATGCGTTGGCTGGTCTGTGGCAATTTCATTCATTGCACTGCGCCTAAGGCTTTGTGCTTACTTGCTCACATCTATGAATGAACAAAACCCTCCACGGTCCGTTAACCCACTTGCTCGTAAAGTGCATGTTTGAACCAGACATGAAAACAACAACAACAACCCACGAAAAAAAACCTAGAGCAGAAAAAAAAAAAAAAACCGAATGCAGGGGTTTGTTTCCCGGAGTTTGAACATACCTTAACCCCACGTTTGTTTTCATACATCACTACTGTGTTGGGGAGGACTGTCAAACGTTCACTGGCTCTTCAGGTCTCCTGGCCTCCCTTGTTTTCGCGTGGGCCCAGTGAGCGGCAACGTGATAACTTCTACTCTCCAGGCGACGGGCAGAGCTAGAGCAGAATAACATATGCCTATTCTCCCGTGTCACAGCGCCCGTCGAAAGCACACATGGAGAGACGTCGGCGTGGCCGCGCCACTGGCTAGCGCGGTAACAATAGCTGTGTAAAAATATTGCTCTAAAGTCACACATTACTGCATTGTTATTTGTAATGAATGAGGACTTGTCAGACATTCCTGCCTTGCAGAATGGTCAACACAACCTGCGGTTTCCCGTTTCGCCAGACTCAAAGCAGAAATAAGCTTGACTTCTGGACCTCAACTTTATGCTGAGGCATAAGTTGCCTATAAAGCGACCCGATTTAGCAACACTGATATCACTGCCCTATTTCATCGTTATTGCACTTTTCAGCCATTGGTGTCCTTTTCACCTACTATTTTCCATTTCTTTTTGTGTGTGTGTGTCTTTTCGTGTTTGTGTGTGTGTGTATCTGTATCCACTGAGGCTATGCGTTGTATCCTGACCAGACTAGGCTTTTCCCTCCCAGACCACTCTGGCCCGAGCTCATCAGTGAGAGGTTTACGCTATCAGCCCTGACGCGCCCCTGCTCTCTCGGCACGCTGTGTTAATGTTGGCTAATCTGCCCCTGACAGGTGATTGATAACCCTGCCCAAGTGTGCAGGATCCAAAGGATTAGCGGCCGTTTACCTCTTGGTAGCGTGCGGGGAGCTGCCATGCTCAATTACAGGAATTAATAACCAGCGGACGGTGCTGGGACACTTGTGTTTATGCGCGCACAGAGAGAGGTTAGATGTGGTCTTCTCCTAAATGTATGGGCTAGGCGTATCTGGGTGTGAGAACCTTAATATCTCTTCTAAAGGAAACTAGTTATTTTAGGTTTTAGTCTTGCACGGAAAGAGGCTGAGGCTGCAGGACTACCTTTTCATTTTGTGTGGGTGTGTGTGTGTCTGTGATGTATGTAGAACTGATCACATACACATGCGCGCACACACACACACACACACACACACACACACAGACACACTCATACCAGGGGGCATGAGAACAGGGTAAACAACGACAGTGAGACCGCAAGAATGATCTGACAGACAAAGAGGAACTGGGCAGCAGGGTAGGGTAGAAATGCTACACCGCGCATACAGTCGTCAAACTCCCCCGGCTCCCAAACACACATATGTACTGGATACTGGGTGTGGCCAGGCCTCCTCACAAAAGCCAGGAAAGGGAGAAGGAAGCTATTGCTTACGACCTCCAGATGACCTCCCCTCCTGACCCTCAGATGACCCTGCCGTAACATCGCTCTGTGTGTGTTTGTGTCTGTGTTTGTGCTTGAGTGTGTGGGAGTGAGCGTCTGGTGCCACTCTGCAGCCCTCATAACAGAACAGCAGAGCGTTCCACTGTCATTATGCACACCCCCCCCCCCCCCTAAATCTACCCCCACTTCACTGCACTGATGACTCCAAAATTTGGTTCCAGGATGTATTGACAAACAGTGTCACAAACATGGATTGTGTGTGTGTATGTGTGTGTGAGTGATGTGTTTACACTTTCAAACTGTCTCCTGGCTTCTCCACATTGTCTCTGGCCCATGGTCTCCGCTGGGCTTCAGAGCCCCTGTGCGGGTCAGTGAGAGGGTAAAGCGTAAAGGTGTATGCCTGCAGGGCAGTGCTGTCCCATCTCTCTATAGACTGAAGAAGTGGAGCTGGTAGGGTAGGGTGGGGTGGGGTGTGGGACCGTAATCTTAGCTGAGACGTGGGCCCCCCGTCAAGCAGTCAGTCCAAGCAGTGTAGCCATTGATGGGTGGTTAGTCCCATTGTCTGCCACTGTCTGCCATTGAGACCCATCTCAGTGTAGCATTGTTTACATGCTCTAGCTCTCTTTCTCTGGAATGTATTTAAAGTGTGTAATATGTCCAGGTCTTTGGAGTTGGAAATATGCGTCTTCCTTCAGGGGCTCGCTTGTCAGTATAACAAACTTTTCTAACTTGCTGTGTCTGAAGTGTGTCTTGTGCATCTGTGATCTAAACTGTAGGCTTGTCAGAGGATTCTTCCTTGCTGTCAGGGCTCGACATTAGTGGTTGCCCGGTTGCCCTTGGCTATCAAATTGTTAAGTGGCAACCAAAACCTCATGCCTGGTTGCCAAGCTGGCAACCACTTTTAACCACTTTTAAAAGTTAATGTTGAGCCCTGCTTGCTGCTGTTACCATGTGTTGCCTCTTGAGGGGGCGCAGTGTTAATGATTGAAACGGATTCCTCATGAATCGGTTCTCTTCCCAGCTGATCTGGAGCACATGCGGACGGTGAAGGTGGACAAGCACCAGCGCTTCTGCCAAGAGAACGGTCTGGTCAGCCATTTTGTGTCTGCAAAAACGGGGGATTCTGTGAGTATTTCACCCACTCGATGTGAATCATTTCCTTCATCATCAGTCATCTTCACTGACACGGCAGGATGCCGGATCCAGAGACAATAGACGAGCGAAAAACATCCAATTCATGCTATGATCAATTGTTTCTAAGGAGAAGGTATTCAGCAGATGCTTTTGTCCGAAGTGGCTTACAAATTATTCACTGTGTCATTCACTGCACATACTGCAACGATATATATTTATTAGATAGGATGATGCATTTGTTTTACCCATGATTCCTATTTTTAATTGTTTTACTATTTTTATTTATTGGGGGGGGTTGCTTTGTTTAATCAACTGGGACCTGAGTACTAAATGTCGCTTCTACATGAAAATGTAGGAGTGACAATCAAGCTTCTTAAAAATAAGAAATTTGAAAATTATGTGATGAACATAATTAATTGAAATATAATAATACCAAAGACCAAATGTACTTTTTAAAACTACCAAAACTACTTTTGAAGTGGCTTTTTAAGTGTGTCTGCCTGCTGCACCTGATCCTATCTTGTTACCTGCGTCTGTTCCAGGTATATCTGTGTTTCCAGAGATTGGCAGCAGAAATTTTAGGTGTGAAGCTCAACAAGGCTGAGATTGAACAGTCTCAGGTGAGTCCTTGCGTCTCACCTATCACATGTACTCCTGTGAAGTAAAGGGAACACTATGGGTAGTACACCCCTTGGTGAGACGGTGAGAGAAGTCCTGGAAGATCTGGCCTGGTCTGACATCTCACCCTGGAAACAACACATTATGAACTCCAGGTGGGGTCAGGCTTTGGCTTTGGCGTTATCTGTGGACTCGCATCGCCGGTGATCTGGAAGGAAACAGACCTGATAAGGCGAGCGATAAGTTCTCCAGTGAACCCACTGGCTCTCTCCCTCTCTCCCCTACCGTGGGCTTCCTGCTGTACGCCTCCTCTCACGAGCGTGCCTGCGTGCATGTCTCACTACCAGCCCTGCTGAGCAGAGCAGCCTGACCTGCCGGGCCAGCCTGAGCAGCCTGACCTGCCGGGCCTCCAACACACCCTTCACCAGAGGTAGAGGTCTCGGGTCAGCCCAAAGGGTGGTGGTGGAGCAGAGGGACGAGAGCAGGCTCCGACAGGGACCCTCTAATTTATTTTGGGCTTATCTGCTGCCTCAGCAGGCCGAGACCCACCGGCCCACCACCCTCCACATCCACCTCCAACCTCTCCCACCTCAGGCTGGCCCAGGAGAGCGAGTGGTGGGATTAGAGGGTGAGGGGCTCCCACGCAGGCATTAATCCTGCGTCTGATACGGCCCTCTGGTGACAAGCAGGCTAGGGAGGCAGAGTCAGGAGACATGGGAGAGACCAGGGCCCTGACCCCCACAGGGATGGATCTGCACTGATGGGCAATGTATACACACACACACACACACACACACACAGACTCTCAATCTCTCACACACACTCAATCTCTCACACACATATGCACACTCACATGCTCTTTCTGTCTCTCACACAGCCACTATCACACATACACACACACAAACACTCACACACAGTCCCTTTTTTTTCACACACACACACACACACACACACACACACACTGGATGGGTTGGGGGTGTGTGGGGGTGCGAGGTGACCTCTGTCCTCACTCCATCAGCCTCTGTGATGGCCGTCTCAAATAAAAGCAAGTGCTTTAATCCCACCTAAACACACAGAGAGAGTGGGCTTGCCTGATCCCTCAGACTAGACAGCAGTCTCCTCACTGACTAAGATGCCCAAAGGAAGGAAGGGCCATATGCAAAAAGGCCGGTGGAGCTTCCCGAGAGAGAAGTAAGGAGGAAGAGGGTAGATACGGGTCCCGACCAGAGCATGGACGTTAAAGTGCGTTCGGAAAGACCTTGCTTCCTCAGTCATAGGGTAAATATTGAAACTACTTCCGAATAGGAGGTTTTCGCAGCAAAAGTCTGTTGGGAGTCCACAGCACTCCAAAGCACTCAGTGCTGCTCTTCCACAGTGCATCATTTCTCTGTGTTGCACAGACAGATGAGGAGGGCCCAGTGTGTGCTAGACTTGTCAGTTTTAGCTGAGTGAGAGTACTGAGTGTGTGTGCGTGTGTATATGTGTGGGGGGTTGTTTAGCTAAAGTCTCATTAAGCGACGTGAAGTTTGGAGAGCTTTACATGGAGGTCCTGACCTCCCCGAGCTGATAGCGTCGGCCTGGGAGCCCACTCCATCACGAGCGTCTGTCTGGGGCCAGGGAGAGGTGGGGGTGTGTCTCAGATAGAGGGGTCTGGCCGATTGGTCAGACGATGGACGACACGCTTGGGCAGCACATTCATTTTTCAGCCCCTTCTACTACATGCTCACGCACGTGTCCTGTCTGTATACATACAGAGGCACTGTCCAGGTTCACTAATAGTTATGTGTAACACTTATTTGTTTTAATTATTTTATTGTTTTCTTTTCTTTTGAACTCTCCTTGTTTTTGTCTTCTCGTCTGTTATATTCTTAATTTCTTATGTGTTGTTCACTTCACTGTCCATTCAGTATTACTTTTCATCATTCATCAGCCTCTCTGTCTCTCCCTCCCTCTGTTCCCAACCTTCACTGTCTTGTTTTCTGTCGGTCTTCCTCTTGCCCCTGTCGGATCCTCCGGGCAGAGGATTGTAAAAGCTGAGCTGGTGGACTATCCCCAGGACGAAGGGCCTATTCCTCAGGAGTCTACTCAGAGCAAAATCTGCTCTATTCAGTAGTGGGAAGTATGTGCCAACCAAAGCAGCTAGCAACTCCTGTAGCTTCCTGTGTTTGGAGCTAGCAACTCCTGTAGCTTCCTGTGTTTGGAGCTAGCAACTCCTGTAGCTTCCTCAAGCTTCCTGTGTTTGGAGCTAGCAACACCTGTAGGTTCCTCATTGATGACCAATACAAGCTTCTTGTTCGAATATACGTTTTAGATACTGGTCTTTAGTTGTAGCTATAGTTTGTGTTTCATTGAGTTCAGGAAAGGAATGGAATAATTATACTGCCAGGTAGAAAAAAAATGAGAATATGAATATAAATATTTATTGAGTTTGGAGTAGTTTTACCATGGCCTTTAAGTATAGTTGATTCCAGTAAGCAGTCTGTGTCAGCACTTTTTCATTTACCCATTTGAGTTGAAACTTATTTGACACAGACAAAATTTAAACTAAAAACATAACATTCCTCCAACATGTTCAATACATAAATATCAGTCTTGCATACTCCTACACTCAGAATTATTTAATTCAGTCATCCAAATGTGCATATTGCGTGCTATTAAGATCATGCAACTGGGTGGAGGCATGTAGACTATTTGGATTTAAGTGTTTAGCATGATGCGCGTGAGAAGACGGATGTGGAGGAAGCGGAGGTCTTTACTCCCGTGAGGTATTGCACACACGCGTGCCACTAATGGAGGTTTGTAGCAGCAGACTGTGAACACACTGTATAAACTATGCGAAGGCACAAGATGAATAGTCAATTATAGACACAGCTCTCTGATGCTTTTTCTCCTGTCTCTTTGTCTCTCTTTGTGTGTGTGTGTGTCTCCAGAGAGTGGTGAAGGCAGACATTGTGAACTACAGTCAGGAGCCCATGGCCAGGACGGTCAACCCCCCACGCAGTTCCATGTGCACGATACAGTGACCCCTACCTACACCCCCAAGACCCCCCCCCCCCAGCTCCTTCTCCTCTTCTGTCTTCTCCGTGTGGCTGATGGAACCCCTCACACACACACACACACACACACACACACACTCCTTTTCTCTTCACCTCCGTTACAGGCCAGCTACACAAATCAACTACGGCAGCCAGGCCCTCTACCGGGCTGCTCCCACAGACTGGCTCTAAGCCACATTCACAGACCATAGGCACGCAGGCATGCAGACACACACACTCACACACACTCACGGGCACACACACACACACACACACACACACACGCACTCACAGGCACACACACACATGCACAAACGCGCGCGCACACGTACACGTACACGTACGCAGACACACGCGCACACACACACACACACACACACACACACAGACAACAGACACAGATACCTGAGCAGACAACACCCAACTTCTCTTTTCTCGCTTGTTGTTTTTTCGGTCAAGCGTACTTTAACACCTACATGCACGTACACAGACACTTGCATCCATGTACACAAAGGCACACCTAAGCACACACAAACATTTCCGAGCTTACAGACCCACTCTTCATCAAACATCATGCCACACGTGTGTGAACATGTCTTCAGACAGGTACAGAAGACAATAAAACAGTGTTTTATTTTTGAGGAGTTTGCAGGAGATTTGTGGGGAACAAGCACTACTGATGTGAAGATTTTACTCTGTGATCCGCAAATTACTCAAAATCTTTAAAAAGGAACAAGGTAACTTTTGACAGTGCAGCATAATCCAGTCTACACACTATTTACTTATCCCCTTTCACCACCACAAAAAACGAGTCTTCTCAATGGGGAAGTACCAAGTGTTCACTAAATGTATGATCCATATACAGTCCATCAGAATGCAAGATTGCTGTTCTCTCTTGTATCAAATGTTGGTTCATCTTAGCAGAAGTGGAAAGCAAATACTATGTACAACATAGTTTCATAAAAATTAAACATCAACCATTTGGAAAGTAGAATTTTTTTTCATCCCGAACCACTGTTGATCAATGACCGTTGATGTTTACATATAGAAATCATCTATATTTTTGGCTGTTGGAAGGATACATTAACTGCCTTCCTGGCGCTATTATGTCACCTATGATTCTTCTATTTTAGCTAGTGCAGTAGCGATGTCTGGGGACCTGGCCGTTCTAGTGTCCATCACCTGTACTAGGGCTGACTGCATGTCCGTAATCCCTCCCTCAGCGGCTAGGTTGCCGAGGTAGGGTTTCCCCTGTAGACTCTGTTCAGCCTCGGAGGGTGAGTGGGGAACATGGCTGCTGTGAATGACTTAACTTCAGTAGAAGTTCTGCCTCGGTGGTAGGCTACTCCAAAACTGGGTGTGTGCATGGAGATCCATTCAGTTATTTCTTATATGTTTGTTTTAATATAATGAAGGAAAATGTGTTTGTATGTTTATTTTATTTTTTAGTGCTTTCATTTGCCAATTAGTGCATTTAAAAAATAGCATTTATTTTAAAGCTGGATAGTTATTTGTTGTTTTTTTCCTTTAAAATAAAGAAAAAATATATAAAATTTGTATTTCTATATCGTCAACAGGTATTTCATAAAATCTGCTTGGATGTAAAGTTGTGTTAAAAGGTGTCACATCTCATCATGAATGTTGACTTTTGAGAATGAGCAGTCACCAAATGTTAGAAGCACCTTGTGGGAATCATATAATGTAACGTAAGATGCAATGAAAGTATTAAACTAGAACACTTTGACTGAGATGCTCTAGTTTTTGGATGTGTGTGTAGAAGACAAGGCTGCAGTGAAGAACAGCTGTGACATGAAATGCTTTACGGTTCTTCCTGTACCTCAAAAATACCATTCTATATAGCATGGCTTAGGGAAGAAATGGATGATTTGTATGTATAGTAGACTGAATGGAGACAAATCTGATGTTTTACATTACATAGGCATATTTTTTTCCTCCTCTGTGACCAATATGAAATCAACTGAAATATTTTTTTATTACTGTGGTCAGCTTTAAACATTGTTAATGCTCAAATATTTCCATATTGTCACCTCTTATTTTATGGGGGTTGATGTATAAACCAGCATTATGGGGACCAAATGAGAAGACACCTGTGTGTAGTGGAGTTGCGACACAAAGACAACAGATATATGCTCCATGTGGTTGGACAGTTTTGAAATTCACATTGTTCGCCTTATATGTAATGTACATATTTGTAAAGTACATCTAAATTATCCCTTTTTTCTATGGTGCACCCTATATACACATACATACACTATTTTGCAATTATCTTTTTCAGCATTTCATTGGGAAAGCTTCTTTTGATTGAGATGCTTTTCTGCAGTTACATCTTTTGAATCTACCAATATCTACCACCCAGCAGATGTTTATACAGAGTTGGATGTATAGCCTATATTGTACATTTAGATAAAGTCTTGTGAATGTTCATTAAAATGTTACAACACAAAATAAATGTACATGTGTGTGTTTTCCATGTGTGTATAAAATTGTAATCGTATGAATTAACTTCCTTCTCTTAATGCTTGTTATAGGCCTTTGTTTAAGTATGTTGTTAGAATTTAAGTGGGATTGTGATGTAAGGGCAAGACAACTATATTAGAATATTGGTTTTAGTTGACTTTCATATAATTTAGCATAGCCTATACTCACCTCAATGTTTAATCACGCCTTCCTTTACTGAGTTTTTATGTTGAAGCCTTTTCTGATGTAGGCCACACTCGCCACAGGAGGCCTAAGCATTAGGCTACCAATTGACTTCCAACTGTGTGATCCAGTCCTGTGCTTGGCATGAAAAAGGATATAAAGCCATTATTATACAAGGTAGAGCATTTATTCAGTGTTGGCTAAATGTGAAGTTGCAATGTTCATCATGGTGGCCTGGTCAGATTCAACTCATGAAAAAATGGGCCATGAAGTCCGAAGGCGTGTTTGTGAAAGGCAGGGTCAAGTAGGCTAGGCTAAAGCAGATTAAACATATTACAGTGGTGTGTGTTTGAAATTTAAGCGCAGTAGCCTACCTGTAATTCCAGCCCACGATGACTCGTTGAAACAGAACTGTCAAACGGATAGTGGCTAATGAGATGGCGTTCCATTGTGCCTTAAGCCCCGTAAAAAAAGGAGCCCTAAAATCCATTCTAGACAGATGATACAAACGCCATTTTAAACTGCTGTAAACTGTATTAATTAATCACTTAAGCAGTTGTGGTCTTTTGTCGCCTTCACTGAGCTTCGAGTGAGATTCTGTTTCAGGTAAGGCTTATCTCACTGAAAGCTGGGTGTTCATAGCAAAAGGTTGTGTTTGATGAGAGGGAAACGCGATATTTTAGGCCCTATGGCTTATTTTTGACTTGATAAGACGGGCGGGGCTGCAGCCTTTATGTTACAGACAGTAGGCTATATCGACTTGCAATTGCTATTGCATGGGGAGCAATCGACCAGTCACCGAAATAGTAACAACAGGCCATAGCCTACTTATTCACATAAGCCTACCGTGTGCATCCTCAAAAACATCTGGACTCCATCCAGAGCGGGTGAACACGTGCATGCTGATTCGCTTGAGTGGTCAACAAGAGACCTCTCTCTCTGTCTGCTCTGTCTCTCTCTTCTTCGCTGCGTCTCTGTCAGAAGCTGTCACCAGCACTGACAGACTGGACTCGCACTTGGCTTTGCCGCTGTTTGGACAGGTGTTTTAGTAAAGAAAACAACTGCAGCCCGTTTCCAGATTAAACACCCACAACACTCAAAGTCTGCGAAAAGACGTGAGGAAAGAATAATATATGGCGGAAAATAATGCGAGGAAAAAGGGCTGAAACTTTGACAGATGAGCAGAGGTCAATGGAGCTTTGGATCTAAATTAATTTGTAAGTCTGTCGCACTCTGAAGTTTGTTAGTTGTGAAATATTTTGAGTGAGATAGGAATCAGATTTTTTTCTTTTAAGTTTAATTATATGAAAAAACATTCATCACTTTACAAACCATTCATGCAATTAAGTCAAAGTCAGAATGACTCACAGCCCAAGACAAATTTCCCCTCGAGGGACAATAAAGTATATCTTATTTTATCTGATCTTAATGATATGATAAATAAAGACATAAATAAAGACAAAAAACAAAGCCAAACAAATTAATAAATAAATAGCCTAAACAACAGTGACATCAGACAAACCTAAACCGTAACTGTGACATTATACTTGAGCCATGGCTTATGTGCGTTGTTAAAGTCCTCATATGTGACCTGTAACGTGATCCTGTAGACCTTTGTACAGTTATCCATTTTAGAGTCTTCCCTCTAGACTTGCAACTGGTTGACTGGCATCGCAAAGGAATCTTACAAAACACCACTACAGAGAGAGCTATTGTTCCCCCTCCTCTCACCCAAGGTATTTAAGCATTAAAAAAAGTTAATGAAAACCTTATGAGATTGGGAAAGATAGTAAAAAAGACAAAGTTAACATACTTAGTGAGCTCCCTATGCCTGTGTGGCCAGACCATTGTATACTGTCTGCCTCTCCTGAGCACTGACACATTGCATGGGAATGTTACAGTGGTGTAATGTGCCAGCTTCCGGATTGACATGCCCTCATCTTTCCCCTGAGTCTGCGTAGCTTGCATGGGTTGTCTCTGAGGCAGTCATTCTTCCACCTCGCAAACCAACATACTGTATGTATGCTCACGGCCTCCGCGAGCAAAGGGGAACTTACCCAGCATGCCTCTCCCAACACCCCAGTGTAGCGGGCTTCCTACTGTTTTCTCCTCATATCTGTCACACTCTCTCCCGGTCTCTCTCTTCGGGGTTATTCTACTCCATGGCCAAAGCTTAGCGTTGACAGCAGAAGCCACACACAAGGAGAGTGGGGAAAACAGTGAACAGCATGCCTCTAGCCAAGGTCAGCAGGGTATGGAGGAAGAGGAAGAGAGAGAGGAAGAGAGAGAGACCGAATATGGTAAGTGTGCATGCTGTCCTTTCTCTCTGTCTGCTCTCTCTCTCTCTCCCTTCTCACTCTCTCTCTCTTTCCCTTCTCTCTCTCTCTCTCTCTCTCTCTCTTTCTCTCCCTTCTCACTCTCTCTGTGCCAGACCCACAGAGTGGATTGAGACGAGAGACGAAAGACGGGAGCGGTGAGCTGAGTGGGCAGCGCCAGCGACGGAGGCCTGCTCGGAGGGCCAGACCAGGAGCGGGCAGCAGCCAACTCCCCTGAGCTCTATCTGATGAGCACCAGTACCCAGTCCCCGCACACTTGGCCCCCCACAACCACCGCTGAGGACAAGGCAGGGCAGGGGAGGGCAGGATGTGGGGTGGGGAGGGGGTGTGCAGTCCTGAGATGGCATTGCTGGAGCTGGGCGCTGGGGTGTCCGTGTGAGTTAAGCAAAGCCACTGAAGCCACCAGAGGCTCTGCCAAGTCCCCTATACAGGCGGTTAGACTTCAGCGGCTATATATGAGGGCTGCCATGTGACAGGAAACGCTGGCTGGCAGGCAGGCAGGCAGGGTCTCTCCCTCTCTTTCTGTGTGTGTGTGTGAGTGTGTGTGTGTATGTGTGTATGAGAGAGAGAGAGTGAGGGTGTATGTCTGTGTGTTTTTGCATTTGTGTGTGTGCGTGTGCATATGTGTGTGTTTGTGTGTGTGTGTTTGTGCATCCATGCATTGCATAATGTATATGTATGCATTATTGCACAGTGTAACTATGAATGCATATACTGTACCTGTGTGTGTGTGTATGTGTGTGTGTGTGTGAACATGTGATTTCAGACGGCTCTCTGTTATTCTACAGCAGCACTTGTTTTTCTAGTTGTAGTAGTTCCATAGTTCCATGGCGGACAGGCTATTCTGGAGATGAGGATGTGGGCAATCAAAGAGTTATATTTATAAGGAGTCTGTCTGTTCAGAGGATGGGCAAGCCAGCGTCTGCACACTCTCACCATGGAGACTAAATCCCTGTCCTGACAGCCTGCACAGTAACTTCTCAAATATTTCACCTTGTTCATTCGTAGCTCATAAACACGTTTCACTTACAGTCTGTTAAAAGGAAACGGTAATGACTGTTGTGGCAGCTTTATAAAAATAAGCACTGGCAATTAGCTGTTGTTAAGAATCTTAATCATGATCTATGTGTACTTACACATAATTACTAGCTTCTTTTGTGTATGTTGAGGTGTGGAATTCTTTCTTCTCTCTCTCTCTCTCTCTCACACACTCTCTCTCTCACACACTCTCTCTCTCTCTGTGTGTGTGTGTGTGTGTGTATGTGTGACTCTTGCCCCAAAGCTTAGATGACAGCCTTACAGGCAGGCCTGTGATTAATGTAAAAAGCCTTTTATTAACAGATGAAAGGCAGCTCTTCTTACTGAAGAGAGTTGTGTGGATCAGGTGGTTGATATAGATCATCCCATCTTAATAGCCGCCACACTGATATGATTATTAAAGCCCAAATCCCTGTAATTACAAAATGATCAGGCACTTACATCGTGCTCTTCTCTGCACCTAAATCCTATCTTGGGTGGCATGTCTGAACAATGCTGCATTTGCTGGGTGTGGACCTGACTTTGAGTATTATTGCTTGTTTGGCTCCTCAGTAGACTGGTGAAAAAAAAGGCCGTTGAAAATGTGTGGTTAGAAATGTCACGAGAGAGGAAGATTACAAGGTCATTACTCAAATCTGCCTGCAACTGTCCTCACTCACTTTGTGATTCACCTTCCTTTGTGCCCAAAATATTACCAACCCTAAACATGATACAGGCCCTTTTCAAAGCCTTTAAGTGCCATTCAGTGCAAGTCTCTGGCAATGAAACTGACGCGTTATTTTTTTTGTTGGTGTCCTTCCCCCATTCAAAGCACTAATAATCATGAAATAAAATGAGCAAGCAGTAGAAAAGCAAAATGCACACAGTGTTAATTCAAACACTATTTCAAATAAATCTTAAAATAATATCATCACCATGCATAAAAGCTGTTATAATTTTTCCTAAATGATTTTCTAACTTTTCTGTTTTACAGGTACACTTTCTGCTCCCCCACTCTCAACAACCCAAATGTCAGTGAAAAAACTACGACATGTTCACTGGTACTGTAAAGGTGTTGTGCGTCTGTCACGCTGTGATAGAGTGGAACATTGACTCCATATTTTTGACTGGAAAGATAATCTCGGCATGGTGTGAAGCCAGACGGGCACTGTGCTGTGCTGCGTCTGCCAGGTTCATTTCTCTGCCTTTCTCTCGAAGGAAAACAAGATGGTGGACACGCTGGAGTCGGGTCTCAGTCGCTGACACTGGTGAGTGACAGCACGGGGTGTGTGTTTCACTCGAGGGACGGCTTCTGGAGGTGCTAATACGTGAAATCCCTCAATAGTTAAGAAACTGAGGTACAACATTGCTTGCAGCCCGTAGGAAACTAGATATACTTCTGCACAAAATGTAAAAGCTTTCAACTTCATATTTGAAGTTCATACTATAAAGTAATGACATGATACAGTGATATATGTATTCTGTTTTGCTATATGGTGACCTATGATGTGTGTGTGTGTGTGTGTGTGTGTGTGTGTGTGTGTGTGTCTAAAATAAGTTCTGCAAATCAGGTTATTGTGTGGGCTGCTGTTGTTTATTTGAAGATTTCTTAAATCTATGATTCTGTTATTTTGTATTTTTAATATAATAACTGTAAACAATCTGGAAATTCAACTATTGTTATGAACAAATACTGTAAGTGTTTAATGAAATGGAAAAAAGAATCTTGCATGGAAATCTTGAAGTCTTCATGCATGTAATGAATATATTTCTATCTATTTATATACTTGACATCAAGGGATTAAGAAGTCAATTCTGTATATGGCCAATTACTTAACTTTGACAGCTAGTGTGGATGTGAGTATGGTCTGAAAGCATTTTTACAGCCCATAATATCTACAGGGAATCATGATTCCACATCACCTAGAACTGAACCTATGACCACACATCAAACTCTGTGTCCTGCTCCGATTCATTCCGTCCTTGTCCTAATGTGGGCATGTCTGCTGTACTAGCTGGAGGACTCTAGGACCCTGCCTTGCTCTGGCACCCAAAGCCAGCGCTCTGGCCTCCGTGCAAGCAATAACTGACTTGATGGAGTCAGTCTCTTTCCCTGTAATTGGTCTGGATACTTTAAGCTCTCGCTCTTTGTGCCCTTGGACAGATACCTGGAGGCTGACTGTGTGAAATGTGCCTGCCAGCGCTTTGATGCACCATAGCATGTTCTCTTCAGTGGGCACTGTGGTTTCAACTCGCTGGAGTAATTCCTAAAATGACGGTGGTGGTGGTGGTGATGGGGGAGGGCGTGGGGGGGGGGTCGGAGATTGGGGGAGCACAATGAAATAGATTGCATGTTAGCAAACATAATTGCCCCTGTCAGACAGGGAAGGGAGTCTGCTTTGACATAATGAAACATGACGTAAAATTCCTCTTTCTGTCCCTCACAATGCAGGCAGTGTGGAAACCTGGCCCGTAAGGCCTCTGTCACGGCAGCCGGCGGCGGGCCCCCGAGAACAAGCCTTCCAGGTCGAAATTACGGCACCAAGGACTATTAATGGAAAGCAGCCCTCTCTGAGGTAATCAGATGAGTAAGGGTCCCGCGGGAAGAGCCTCTGGAAACTCCTGGCGCTGTGGGCCGGACGGCCAGCCCTAGAGGAGCTGTCTGTGACGTGCCGAGTTCCCGGTAAGCACGTGCTAAGAGCGCCACCGATTTGCTCTCGGCTTGATTTAAGACTTGCCGTTCTCGTGACGAGAGCCAGGGACACTGGAGTGGCGGTGGGTTGCTGTTTTTTTTTTTTTTTTTCGACTGGGACTCGCCGGGGCTTGAGTGCAGCAGGACTTTTTTCGTTGACTTTCGCTGACTTTACTCCTGCTGCGCTGGGCCCGGTGGAAGGCGACGGGAGAGAGAGGGGGGAAGTGGGTGACGAGCCGTGTTGTAACAAAGTAACTGCTTATTTCCTGGGCAAAGAAGCGCGTTTCGGAGACTAATGGCTCGGATACCAAACACATAATATACAAAGTACATGCATGGTTTAGCTCAAAGGACTGTTTCTTTTCTGCATGAAGAAAGGGCACAGGCTCTGTGCAATGCCAGTGTTACCATAACAGAGATATTATTCTCTGCTCTGCCAGAACTGCTTACTTATGTGTCAGGGAGCTTAGCGCACACACGCCATAATATACTTATTGACCATAATGTAACGCTAGTTCAAACATCATTTTTTAACAATTATTGTAACCATCCACTTCAATCTGTGCTCAGGTATGTTCTGAAACGAATAGTACTGCAGTCATTTCCCCTACATCAGGAGTGAAGTATTCAGTTCATCATGGCAACTTGTTCATTGAGGCCTGAGTCCTATGAGGGCACATATTATATATTGATACTATTTTTGGCATAACATATTTTTCACATAATGTCCCCCCTTTGAGTAGCAACAACAGGGGCTAGACACATACTGTATATCATACCCTGAGTGGAACATATATTTTAAAGCAATAATCCTGGCCTGTAAGTGCTGCTATATTAAGACTATATTACTATGACTTAATACTAATATTATGTTATAGCTATAACTGTATTCTATTCAGAGTAAACTTCACATCCAATCATTTCAAATAATGTCCCTTAACTGCATAAACTTATTTACTGTAAAACTCTTTTCCATTGCCTACTAGTAGTTCTCAGCCTCCTGACACCTTAGCTTGACACTGAGCCCTGACGTGACTTGTTTGTGGACAGTAGCAGAAAACAGTGTGGTGACAGGAGATGTCTGTGTGTCGCTGACCATTAACGCAGGAGTGGCCAGCAGGTCAGGTTCCTGAGATGAGCCTGTAGTGTGAAGTGTCCGATGAGGGACAGAGTCCAAAGAAAGTTGATAGAGAGATGAGAGGAAAAGAGTGAAGTGAGAGAGAGAGAGAGAGACAGGGAGAGACAGAGAGAAAGAGAGAGACACACAGAGAGAGAGAGAGAGAGAGAGAGAGAGAGAGACAGAGACACAGAGAGAGAGGTGAGCGATAGGTTAATTACTGGATGGGGAGGGTGAGATGCCTTACATGGCCCTTTGTGGCCTTCAGTTTTAAATTTCCTGGAGTGTTAGAGCTGGAAGGGAAGGTATGTGTGTGTGTGTGTGTGTGTGTGTGTGTGTGTGTGTGTGTGTGTGTGTCTGTGTGTCTGTGTGTCTGTGTGATGGCTTTGGCTGCATGGCCTGAGCATCATGTGGAGGTCACCTCATCGATCATAGGCGACAGAGCAAAACTGTCATTCTCTTTCTCTCTCTCTATCTCTCTCTCTCTCTCTCTCTCTCTCCCACTCACTCACTCTCACACACACACAACAGGCTTGTGTACATGCTCATACACTCGGAGAAACACATGTATGGACGACAAACACAAACACACACTCAGATATGTCCTCACACACCACACACTTACTTTACACACACACACACACACACACACACACACACACACACGCACACACACACACACACATTCAGACACACACACAGTACACACAAACACACACACACACGTTGACATTCCTACACTAAAACAAATGACTAAACATGCTGTAGTCCAATAGCAATATTTGATATGGAAAACTCAAAGACAAAACATTGCTCTGTAGTTAGAAGGGTCATGTTATCATATTTGCCAACCATCAATAGAAAGTTTGTGTCCCGGCTGGAGAAGGGGAAGTGTGTGAGCCCAGGCTTCATGATCAGGATGGGGTCACACCAGGCAGGCCTGCTGGCCTTGCCCAATCCCATCAGATATTATGTTTTTCTTGGCAAGTCGATATCTCTTTGTGGTTGTTGAAAGAAATGGAACAACTCTCTGGATAAGTGGCTTGTTTAGTTTCGTTTGAGTCTGTCTGTGTTGAAACTTTTAGACCAGTCTGTCGCAGATGATGTTATAGAGCCGCAGACAACCCCGTCGTTGTAGCTACGGGAGAGAGAAAAAACGAGATGATCTAATGCATGGATTTCGTTGTTATATCAGTGGCGGGCAGGAACGTGAGGAAAGGATTGATTTAGAGTGTGCCTATCCTACACTTACCAGTGGCCAACAGAGGTCTGGTTTGGAGAAAGAAGGAATATATTTACTTTCAGTATGGCGTCTCTATTAAAAGTTTGTGTTTCTTTGGACTGTGGAGACGCAAAAGGCCACTTCGGGGTTTATTTTCATGGCGAGCGGGTCCGGGAGGTGTTTTCAGTATTCATTAAGTAAATGAACAGGTGTTTCCTCGGTCAATGTCCTCATAGGCGGCTAATGAGCTGCCCTAAGTGTGTTCAAATTATTAAGTCATTAGGGAGAGGAAACTCACAAAGTGTTGAACACACAAAGAAATTAAGTGAGCATGTGTGAAAATGCACCAGAGCAGTACTTGATCAAAAGATATTTAACTTTTATATGCCACTGTGTGTGTCTATGTATCATGTGTGTGTGTGTGTGTGTGTGTGTGTGTGTGTGTGTGTGTGTGTGTGTGGCATGTGTGCATGCATGTACGTATAGGGGCATGTGTGTATGTGTGTGTGTGTGTGTGTGTGTGTGTGTGTGTGTTTTAGAACTAATCATTTCATTAGTGATTAAACTTTGTTCTTCTCCTTCTGTAAACAACCAAACATACACTAAGCTAATTGAACATTTTATTAATGCAATGTTAATGAATTGAAAATAATCTGATGGATGGTCCACCGCTACCTCTGGCTAATTTGGAGGGCAACAAGCGAGGAAAAACAAATACATTTGTGATTGCTCTAATTTGGTGTTTACTCCTGCAGAGTTGTGAATGTGTTGAAAGACGCCCAAGCTGAATGTTATTGTTACAGGGTTAATGATGTTTAACAGTGCTTAAGTTTGTGCAAGTGCTTGGCCAGGGAAAGTCCTGAAATAAGTTATGCACTTTGGGTATTGTTCAGCCCTGACTGTTGGGAACGAAGAGAAAGAGGCCATAGTATGTGGCATAGTAGAAAGCAAGGGCAGGCTCAGCACTTTCATGGCATTCACTTGATGGTTATGTGTTCAATCCTGGTCTGATACCTACCACAGGCTCAGTGTCTGTTTGAGGAGCCATTGTCCTCCTACAGAGGATATATCAACAGTACACTGTTATGTTTCCTGAGCTTGCAAGGCTTAAATTGGTAGCTGTGTATCTGAAATTGGTTGAATCATAGGACAAATACATTAAAGTACAAGAAGTCGTGTTTGTTTGTGTTTTTTTTGTATTGAAATGTATTAGCAGATGATTTTGTCCAAAACAACGTATAGGATATTATAACCAAGAACCAAACGAAACACGGCAGTATTCAGTGTTCCCAGAGAAACTGCACACAGGGTTTCATTTTTGTTTGAGGGACAGACTGCCCCCACTTTGTTTTTTTCCAGTTTTCGGAGCCTGGGCTGCTTAGAGACCGTTTTTTTTTTTTACAGTGTACTCATGGAATAGGCAGCTAGCGGTCGTGAGGAGATGATTGCTGAATGTGACAAAAAAATGTTATGGGCTTGAAATTGTGGACGATTGCTGACTGCACCTTTAAGCTATTTTATATGATTTAATTTACACAAAGTGATGTTTTTTCAAAATTATAGAATTAAATGATACACCTTGTAAATGATACGCGTTCTTGGCATATTTATGCTGGAAAATCCAATGCATTGCTCGAGTGTTAAAAAATACCTCTGAGTGATTAAGATGACTACTCCGCCACATCCCACCCTCCCCTCGCCCCACCTATGCAAAAAAAAAAAAGTTGGCACTTCAGTCGTGATCAACAACACCTCAATAATTCACCAGTCACCGTTGGCCCTCAGAAGAGAAAACAGAAACAGGAAAAGAAAGAGGAGAAAGAAAAAGAGGGTGAGAGAGAGGGAAAGAGAGAGAGAGGGAGAACGAGAAAAACAGTGTCTCGCTCCGTCTGAGTTGGTCGGTGTTGAAGAACTTGATCTGGGCCTCTAACAGGCAGAAGTGTGAATATGACAAAGGCATCCCACCTGACACCACACCAACAATCAGCCATCTGTCATCATTATAAGTGGCTCCTGGTGTGGCACACTTAAGGACCGCCATGCATCTTTCATGGCCCACAACCAATTAAGATGGGCCAATTATCTGATGAATTATTGAATCATATTTGGAAACCCCATAATTAATTCACTGCACCCCCACCCGTTTATGATGATCACATTTCTCTGTCAAGGGGGAGTTGGGAGTCACCGGAGGGTCCCCCCTCTCTTTCTCGCCGTGGGGTGTTTCTTCACCCATTCATTCGTTTACTTATTCATCTCTGACATCGGTGGATGCTTTATCGGTTTAATCTTTGGCGGTGGCGAGCGTCCTCCCCGGCTGTTTTTTCTTCGCGGCCAAGTCGTTCCTTATTCATATCGTTGGCGTGTGACAATACTCGAGCTCCACACTCCATAGAGGATAATCTTCTCCATGCAAAAAGTCACCAGTCTCAGGTGTGTCGAGAGAGAATGTCACCTGAAACAGTATCGTCGGAACAGATTTAGACCATAGAAAAAAAAGTATATTTTTTGGCCGGCTTTGTTTGTCTGACAGGACTTAACACCACTTATGGTTTTTAATACTGGCCCAGGAATTATTCCACCCCCATTGTATTCTGGTGAAAAGAAATTAAATGGAGCATTGGAGAAATATGATGACACACAACATTCATTAACTGGAGGAACAGAAATCTCGCTGCACTGAGGGATAGGGTGACTAATCCGCGAACCGACACAAAACAGGAGGGGAAGGTGTGTGCGGTTTGCCCATTGGGACATGTATTAATATTTGTCTTCTGTTCCAAGAATCACACCTAGCTCTGATGTTATCACACACTAAGGGGCTAACTGATAACCTTAAGCTCACACCTGTAGGAACACTGTGTGTTATGTAAGCAAATATCTGCAACAGAACATTTAATTCTTATTTCTTTTAGTTTCTGAGAGCATGATTGTTTTTGGAATTGTTTATAAAAAAAAGTTTTACCTAAAACCCCATGCTATCGTTTATACCTCTTTCACATAAGACTCATAATCATAACAATGCAATCCTTTAAAAAAACATGTCTCGGTCTGGTTTATCCAGTTGCAACCTACAGTTGCATTTCAATGGATTCCCATTGAAATCTGGCTCCCCTGTCAACTCATCCACCGGAGTCTTTGAGGCAGTGGTGAATAAAGGATCGGCTGGCCCTCTTCTCCCTGCCTGAGTGACAGTCATCAGTGGAGGCCCTTGAATATTTGATGAGGAGGGATATTTGCACCCAGAGGCTGGCCTCTTGTTGGGAACACCCAAACCGGCAGCTATTGTTCCCCCTCTCTGGAGTCGGCCTATTGAGAGAGCCGAGGATTGGGTTCAGCTCTTGGGCTCTGAGAGTTTCGCCTGAGAGCGAAACACAATGAAGTCAGACTAACAAAGGTGGCACTGGCCTTTCATCAACACCAACACACACCAACCACCACCACTCGAGCCCTCCGAGATGGGAATGCACTTGAGTGCTTGTGTGTGTGTGGTGTGAGTGTGTGTGTGTGTCTGTGTGTGTGTGTGTGTGTGTCTGTCTGTGTGTGTGTGTGTCTGTCTGTGTGTGTGTGTGTGTATGCGCGCGTGAGTGTGTCTGTGTGCCTGTTTTTGACACTTACAGTAAACTTATAGTATCTCATCTTTTGAAAAAAGAAAGTATCTTGAAGTCTTTCTTTTTTTTACACAAAGTCAGAGACACAAATACAGATTCTCTGTCACAATATCTATAACAAGTCCACCTTCTTAGTGGACCACTGTGGAAGTCTCTCAGTGCCCCCAGACGTACAGACCCTGTGCGTTTACTTCAGCGGCTTATGCGCCCTCGGCACATTTTTCCCTCCGACAGCCACCTGAGGTTACTTCAGTTGTCTGCGTCTCAATGTCCAGGTTAAGACTCAGGTGAGGAGAGATGAGAGACGATCCTGCGGCCGCTAGTCGAAGGGGAGGAGGACGCTGGTAACCAGAGCCCCTGTCTCCGAGGCTTACAACAGGCCTATCATCGGCACAGCAGGCCTGTCTCGGGTGGTCCGAGGTGGAGAGTTAGGCTTCACCTTCACCTGAATGCACATCCCTTTGAACCCACATGTGCGCAGAAAAGAGAGAGAGAGAGAGAGGGAGAGAGACAGAGAAAGAAAAAAGAATGTGAGAGGGCTTAGTCGAAGGTGCTCACCCAAAATAGAGTTATGAAAACAAAATTAGCTCCTTTTGTACTGAGGCTGCCTGGGTGTTTTGTTTGCCCTGGTGTTTCCAGAAGAATGTTTGGCATGTGCTTAACCACCAATGACAGAAAAAAAAAATCAAAGACCCAGATGTCTTTTTTTGTCCATTCTGAAAATGAAACAAAATGGAAAAAGACACAAATTAGAATTAACTATTAACATTGTTATAGCACCGTAACCTTTCACATACTCTCATACAGAACTTCACCAGCACATTAGAAGTCTTTCACTTTTCCAGCACGTCAGCAGACGGTCACTTTGAAAAAAAAAAAAAAACCTAAATAAACACCTGGTACTGTTGCAGCCTTTGTTTTTGTTCGGGTGTTATTTCAGATTCACCGTTACACCTGGGATCCCAGAACCTGGTACTTGGTGACAAACTGATTTAATGAAACAGATATCACTGAAAAATACGAGCATTATCAACACCATGGAGTGTTTAGGCAACAGTGAAGTCCTTAAGCAGATAGGTGTCCTCATGCGGGTGTTGGCTGCGCGCAGATCCCTTAATGATGGCGGATTTGACCCATCACAATGAGGACTGTGTGAATATCACATATCACGCAGGTGTGCGCCTCCAACTTCAAACCCTGTCTGGTTTTATTGGGTCAAATTTGGGACTCTGAAGGTGCACTTTGAATGGAGAGCACTTTATGATGGCTTTGGCGCTCTGCCTAAAGGAATCAGTGCGGCTTGTTTCTCTAATGACGGTCTGGCCATGTCTGAAGAGCCTTCTGGCAGAGAGGAGGAGGCGGTGAAAGCGATCCCTGTCTTTTCCTCTTCGTTTTCAGCCCTTAATCCTAAAACCATCCCAAACTAGCACCATCTGCCCCAGCCCCGCTGAGATCACAGGATGGAGCAAATCAGTCTCTCTCTCTCTCTCTCTCACTCTCTCTCTCTCCATCTCCGTTTCATCATTAAGTCATTGATGCTCTCACTCATGTCATCTCACTCTCCCACATGGTCTCTCAATCACTCCCCTTCTCACTCTTAACCTTTAAACACTGTTCGTTGCTACCCCCTTTAATTTACTGTTTGACCGGACAGTTTTAACTGCTCTTAAATACCAATACCATGACAAAAAGTATTATTTAATAGAACATTTATTGTAAACAGAACCTTATTAGATAATTAACATCTACAACATGTGTGTTTGTGTGTGTGAGTGTGTGTTTCTATATGTGCGTGAATGTGTGCAAACCCTCACTGGTGGTTCACATGCACAGTGGAAACATGACAACATGAACTGTGTGTGTGTGTGTGTGTGAGAGAGAGAGAGTGGGTGTAAATGTGTGTGTGTGTGTGTGTGTGTTTGTGTGTGTGTGGGTGTGAGTGTTTCTGTGTGTGCATACATGCATGTGTGTGCAAACAGTGGTGGTTCACATGCACATGTGGCAACATGACAACATGAACTGACAACATGAACTGTGTGTGTGTGTGTGCACGTGTGTGTATGTGTCTGTTTGTGTGTGTGCGGGGGGGGGGGGGGGTGTTTCTGTGTGCGTGCATGCATGTGTGTGCGAACATTGGTGATTCACATGCACAAGTGGCAACATGAACTGACAACATAAACTGTGTGTGTGTGTGTGTGTGTGTGTGTACATGTGTGTGTGTGTATCTGTTTGTGTGTGTGTGGGTGGTTGTGTTTCTGTATGTGTGGGAATGCATATGTGTGCGAACATTGGTGGTTCACACGCACGAGTGGCAACATGACAACATGAACTGACAACATGTACTGAGTGTGTGTGTGTGTGTCTGTGAGTGGGTGTACATGTGTGTGTGTGCTTTATGTGTGTCTGTTTGTGTGTGTGTGTGTGTGTGGGGGTGTGTGTGCATGCATGCATGTGTGTGGGAACATTGGTGGTAAGTTGTAGGAGTGTGTGGAGAGAGATGTCTTTTATCTCCTGGATGAAAATGATATTCTTTCCCAATCATTTCCTATGGCGGTCATTTTTGACCGTGAACAAAAAAAGTGTTTCTAAGTTGAATAAATCACTCAAAATTCAAAGGAAGTAGTCCTAATCAATTCTATGTGTTCAAAAGCCTTTTGTGAAGGATATCATAAGATTTTGAGGCAATCTGATGAAAAATGCCATATTTATGGTACAGGGAATGTGTAAATTGGTCATTTTTGACCGGAACAGTGTTAGAAGGTTAAGATCTCATTCACTTCGATTCATTTTGAACATACGTTCATTTATTCAATCTTTTGCACAGCTCCCTCACAAAGGTCATTTAGTCCAGGCAGGCTCTGACACTCACATATACTATCTACACTGTACACATAGTAAATGAGCTGCCTCACTCCCTCACATACATGGCGTCCACTCTGTGTACATTAAATGAATGATCACTAAAACCATTTCTCTATCTTTGTCATCATCTCACCACTGGACTGTGCCTTCACTGTGCCCTTACCGTCAGTGAGCAGCATTATGTTTGTACAGCATTTAAAAAAAAAAGACCTGGAGCTGCGGTTAATATGACATAAAATATAAGAGAGTGGTTTATGAGGGCCGGAGTCATATGACCAGCGGCTGAACTGTGATAGCATTGACACGGACGTCGCTGTTTATTTTCCCTCCGTCAGGAGTGGGCCACACACACAGCGTGGTTCTTTTACACCCTGTGACGCGCGCTCTGAGAGAGACCCTGTATCTCTCCATCTCTGGCCTTGCCGCACGGTCACCCAGGAAACACACACTCTGCTTTCCTCTGTCCTGCATGAGGCCGCTAGCCAAACACCGGCAGCCATTTTGGCTCTAGAGGGTGGGCAGTGTTTCGGCTCCTGCGCTGGTGTTTGTGGCCTCCGTCTGCTCGCCTCTACAGATGCATCCTGGGCCTCTGCGGGGGCGCGGAGGGCAGAATGTGACACACTCATTCACACGTGTGCATTAAATTAGTGACACCAGCGTCAGGGCTGGCGGCTGGACTAGAGCCCACCGCCACACATCACTGCCCCTTTAAGGAGTGTGATGTCACAGAGGGATGAAGGAGAGGAGAGATGTTCTTCTAATGGATCATTTTAGAGCATAGATATAGAGGGTTCGTCTACAAAATACACAGACGTGCCCATAGAATTGTGTTTTGTGAATATTGTGAAAGCTACAGTTTGAGGATTAGCTGCTGCTGTGCTGTTTTTTCCCCCTTCTAGAAGTTAAAGGGGAAATCCGACAAATTTTAGCCTTAAGGTCTTTAGCTGCTGGCTGTAGCAACTGGAGCTAGATAAAACCAATTGTTTTTTTGTTTTTTTCGTACCGTCAGTACTTGGTGACCTCGAGAAACGGAGATCTATGTGTCGCCGGAATTCCCCTTTAAGGTTTTGAAGTCAATGATGAGTAGGCATAAGTAGCTGTTCACCCGTTGCATGTGACGTCACGTTTTGTTCGCGCCACAGCAAAATAGCCTAGTGGACGGCAAGAACACGAATCAAATCAATGGGTTGTAATGGGACATATCGCACAGCTAGGAGATTATAGTGAGATTTAACCGTAGCAATGTCCTTCCACGACTGTTGGCTTATTGTTTGGAATACAACAACATCCCATGTTCTTGCATAGATATATTTTGGTTTGTTTTCTTTGTGTTTCGGGAGTATTTCAACCACAATTGCATGGTTATCTAGTCAGTGTATGAAGCACAGCAGCGGTTGCTATAGCAACCATAGACTCTGAACAGGACGGCAGACTACAAGCACTTAGGCAAAGTCTATGGCAAGATCTGAATGTAAACAGACAATACCTTTCAAGGTTTTTTTATTTATTTCCTATTTCTTTCAATTCTTTAACTTAAGACATGTAAGAAGTAAGCTTACTTATTCGCTGGTCAACGTACAAACTGACGAGTTACATTAGCCCTAGCACTATGAGCTACGATAAAAGTTAGCTAGAATAGCTAATAAGTGTGGCAGCTAAGTTATTATTTCATGTTCTGATATGACATTCTTAACATCAGACCCCGAACAGCAATACATTGAACTACAAAGATGTTATAGTAATGGTGTTCAGTTCATCATAATCGTTATGACATAATTAATAAGTAATTTTCCGTCCGTCTCCTATCTTTTTGCCGTCCAGCATGGAGCCGTCACGTGACTAAGTCACGTGTCTGCAAGGGGTGAATAGCAGTGTTTGTCGGGCGGGCCCCACTAGTGGGGAATAGAGACATGACAGGTGGGGAAATGTGTCTGTCTTTATTAATGCCTTTCATCTTTGACAAGGAAGATCCAAATAGACAAAATAGCCACACACAAAAATAGGAGTCATAATCAGGCCTACATGTAAATGAAAACAACACCAGATCCTGGGGGCAGAGAAGGGAAATAATTTGGAAACAAAATGTGAATGTTAACCATTTTGCTGGGGTGATGGGCTCATGTGGGGGTTGAAAATCCCCCACTTCCAAAGTGGAGAGTGACAAAAAGTTCCACTGATCTATACGAAGTCTGTGACCATGTTGAGGGCCATAAAATGGCAGTCATATTTGTGTGTGTTCTGAGCAGAAAGAAAAGCGCTTCCTCAAACTGACAGTGAGAACTTCACTCCCTCAAGGCGGGGGGTGGAGGGCATTGTTGGCTTTCTCCCTGTGTTGCTAAGGACTCGCTGGCTTTTGAACTTGAGAGGTGTGGAGTCCCTGAACACCTGTGCAGTCCCCCCTCCTCCCTTCTCCGGCATGCCAGGATAGCTTTCACGCTGGCCCTCTCCAGGCCACCCATCAGTGGGAGAGAAGAAAAGGACCCGGGGCAGCCTCGCCGTGCGGAGAAACGAAAGTATCCCGGAGACGTCTCCGCTCCTGTCAGCGCGGGGTCAGAGGTCAAAGGTTGCCATGGCGGAGGTGTGTCAGGTGTTAAGTGCCGCAGACAGCGGCGTGGAGGGCTTGTTAACTGCCTGCCGGGGCCACAGCCGCGCTCACCTGTGGCCAGGTGCTCACACAAAGCCCGAGAGGCTCCTGCTTTTAAGGAGGGCCGCAGCAGACGGGCTCAGCGCTGGCAGCCTGTCACACGTCTGAATGGGGAAACAAACGAGGACTCGGGTGTTGTGTTGTGGGAGGCTTTGGAGGTGAAGGCATGTGGAGAAGAGGTGTTGGAGAGCATGCCTGTGCCAGACGTTGAGTGGTTTTGTTTGTGTGTGTGTGTGTGTGTGTGTGTGCGTCTGTCTCTCTCTCTCTCTCTCTCTCTCTCTCTCTCTGTGTATGTAAGAGAGACAGAGTATGTGTGTACATGCAACTGCATTTGTTCAAAACCTATAAGCGAGAGAAAGAGAGAGAGTGAGAGAAGTATGTGTCTTGGAATAAAGCATAAAAACACAACCCCCTCTGAGCAGAAAAAAAAGTGAAACTGTGTCAAGTTTACTGCAGCTGTCTGACTCTAAGCACCTCGGTGCAGGCTTAATGGCCGCCTGGTGTCTGTGTGTTCCTCCTGAGCGCGGTTAGCTAATACACCCGGCCCGGCCATAAATCAGCCTCTGTTTTCCGTACGCGGCCCCGGAGGTGACAGAGCGGCGTTAATTATAACCCTAATGAACTCACTCTCGCTCCCCCTCACTGCCTATGAAATCCACATGAAACATTCAACAAGAAATGATCCCCCTCAGAAACGCTAAACCCCCACCACCCCAGAACACTACACCCCCCACCCCACCCCACCCCCCCCCCCCACACACACACACACACACACACACATACACAGACACTCTCATCACCCAGAAGCATACAAGCGTACAGTATCCCCAAACTTCAGACACAGGAGCTGCTGGAGAGGTGGTGAGCTAATTTCATTAGCGTCGGTGTGTTTCTTTAAGCCGGTGACATGGATGGACAATGCTAATGATGATCCACCGCGGCAGCAGCAGGGCCGCGGGCGGAGCAGTCGGGGAGCTGGAGGGGGATCTTCCCCCGCCGATGGGTGTACCCTGTCATCCGCATTGTGTCACCGCTGCCCTGAGCTCTTTATCCCCGCACACTTTACTTATTTATGGGCACCGACAATGCCTTTGTGTTTGTGTTTAGGCTTGTTTGTGTGTGTGTGTGTGTGTGTGTGTGTCCATGTTTGTCTGTGAGTTATTGTGTATACATATGTGTTTGTGTGTGTGTGTGTGTGTGTGTGTGTGTGTGTGTGAATTATGTGTGTGAGTGAGTGTATATGCCTGTGTTCACGTGTTGTTTATGTTTGTGTATGTATGTGTGCTTATATATATGTGTGTGTGTGTGTGTGTGTGTGTGTGTGTGTGTGTGGGTGTGTGTGTGTGTGTGTGTATGTGTGTGTGTGCGTGCGTGCGTGCATGCATGTGTGCGCATGTGTGTGCACGAGTGAGTGGATGGAGTTGCACCGTGTTTAAGTGGAAAGGTAGCACTTCAGTGGAGTCATTGTCTGTGTTGACACCCTGGAGGACACGTGGATGTCTCTGCTTTGACCCCACATGAAACCTTGACCTTCACCGGCCTCATGAAAGGCCTCCTCACAGTTCAGGGATAACACCGGGCCTCCAGACCGAATTATTTATTTAGTTTTTAAACATAAATGTAGAATTATTGTATGTGTGTGTTGATTGTTAGAAGCATAAGAGTGCACTTCTTTTTGCAAGAATGCCCCACCTACCACTTTGCAAGAAAAATATAATATTGTTAATAATTATACATTAATAATAATGAAACATTTCAACACATAAGATTAACCAACAGTTTCAATAATAAACCTTGTCAATTAAAGTGCTGTGCAAAATGACTATTTACATAGTTTTAAATTTAGAATGACCATTATGAGGAAAAATGATATGCTTATTTTAAATGTAATCAGTTAAAACAACTTACTCATATACAGTAAAATAGCTTAATTTCAACATTAAGTAAATTGTGTGGAACAAGGTTTTTGTGTGTAGTGATTTGTTTTTATTTGTTTTCTTTATATTTCCTTCCATTTGTTCATTACTGTTCAGTTTTTGCTATTTTCTTTTGGTAAAATTACTTATTTTTTAACCGATACTTAAATAAACAAAAAAATACTCATGCAAATCTGGTAATCTCCTGAGAAAGATGATTTTAACCACCCAATGGAGATAGCGGAGATTAAACAGTGTAGAACAATACTTTTGCTTTTTTACCAGATTTTCTGGATGTAACGGCTGTCCTTTGAGACATGTGGTAGATATTTCAGGCATAATACTTTGTGCTTAAAATGATTAAAGGCTTTATTTTTTTAACTGTTAGATCATAAAATGTACAATAACAATCTGTGTAATGAATAGTTTTATAGTACATAGCAGTTCTCATAATTTCGAACTACATATTTCATTGGCAGATGTTTAATGGACATTATTTCAAAACAACTTTTTGTGTGTAATTCAGGCATGAGAGTAATTTTCCATACATAGTTTTTATTTTTTTTATTTAAAGAAATGTCTGGCAATGCTCTTAGGCAGCTTTTTATATTTAATTACTTTAATTCAGGTAGTTTATCACAAATTAATTGGTTACAAAAGCCTCTCACAACCAAATCATCTTAGAAATCATTTAGCTACAGTTGCTATGAAACAAAAAATGAAATATAACAAATTTATAAAATACAGCTTTATAAAGGAATGATTAGTTTCTGTAATATACAGATTCTAACATTGTATACATATTTAATTATATATATATAATATGATATTTTTTTTATCAGTAGTCACAATATAATTCCAGTCTTTTGGACGGATGGACAGCCCCCCCCCCCCCCCCCCCCCCACACTTTCACTTGTAGTAATATTAAAGTTAATAGAAACCATACTTTTTAAATAGTAGATGTGTCATAAAAAAAATCCTGATGCATGAAAATGTGAGACTGCATTTTGCATGGATGGCAATTCTACACAAACAGCTTTTTACACAAACTTTCTGATTGAAAATATCTGTGTTTGTAATACCATTAAACCATTAAAGAATGATGGAGAAATATGTGGGACTCCGGGGCCCTGTCTTACTGTGGCAGTGTTAGCCGGTAGGGATCTTCCCTCGACTGCAGGTGAAGCCTGGTCGCCATCTGGATCCGTTTTGATGTGGGGCAGCCGCACTTAAACGCTCCCAGTGAGCAGACACTCGCGCGGCGGCCTTGCTTAAGTGAGCCGCTATTGTTCGTGTGATTGTGGGCAACCCTCATCCCCCGGTGCACCCTCCTGTCTCTTTAAGTTCTTCCAACCAGGAAATGGTTAAACAGGGCTAATTACTCTGAATTAGCCCTGGCAAGCGGTGCTGCCTGTCCATCTCGCCGCTGATCTGACAGGGGGTCGCGACCCGGTGGGTACAGGTATCAATTATGGAGCCCCTCGCTGTTAGATCTTGTGGAAACATTAGACATGCTCAATCCCTTCTTATATTGCTGATTCTCAATACATTGATGCAGGGCCCCTTGTAGACAGCGTCCAGCAACTTGTGACTTGATTTGAGCAGATTTTGACTACACGTCATCATCATCCCTACTGTTTGAAACATGCAAAATACACAGAGTCTCGCGCAGCTTATATGCACAAGTCGAACCGCGTTAGGATTTCTGTTGGCCGTGGTCATAATAAAAATATCTCACCAACGCCTTTGGAGAAATCAGTCATCAGCCACAGTTTGTTGTCTTTCAGGGAAATAATGATGGAAAGAGGTATTTCATTTGACGTGCGTCTTAGTGAGAGGAAGAGCTCAGTCAGTGCTCTGGTGCTGAGGCCAGCGAGCGTTAGCGGACTCATTACTGCAGTAATTGTGCTGTCACTCCCAGCCCATGTCACTCATATGTAACTTATATGCAAAAACAGACCACCAAGGGGGGGAATAAGAGAAATGGAAAAGTCTGTGAGTGTGTGTGTGTGTGTGTGTGTGTGTGTGTGTGTGTGTGTATGTATGGCATATGAAAGAGGCAAAAAGAGAGACGGAGTTTCTTTGCAAGTATAGTGGTCATGCTCCCTCTGCTGCATACGCTCTGTCAACACAGTCCAGAGGGACCAACAACCGTGTGTGTGTGTGTGTGTGTGTGTGTGTGTGTGTGTGTGTGTGTGTGTGTGTACGTGCAAGCATGTGTGTGATTGTGTGTACATATGGTGTGCATGAACATGTGTTTAAGAGAAAGAGAGAGGGTCTATGTTTGTCAGCCATTTGAGCAGCATCTTGTGTGTGTGTGTGTGTGTGTGTGTGTGTACATGCATGTGTGTTTACTGTATAAGACACTTCATCATGAAGATGATAAAGTAATGAAAAGGAAACAAGACCACATGTTTATGAGGGTTGTTTCATTTCCCCATACACTCAATGTGGCGGAAAAATAACCAGAACTATCCGCAACATTCCTGCCTAAAAAACCTTTTTTGTCAGAACTTGGATCCCCAAAACACATAAAACAACAGGGAAACACTCTGCCTATAGCCTTGTGACATTTAGTGCTAATTTAGCGAACTCGCCTCCATTAAAATGGCGTCCGGTCCTGCCAACAGGGCCAGAGCTCAGGACCTTATTCCATTCATGTCACTGACAGGTGCTTGTTAAGTTCTATTACAAAACCACCTGGCACAGGCAATCTTCAAATTGCTCATACGCGTCTCTATCTCTGACGCACACACACATACGGACACTCTTTCATTGGAAATCTAAGCTGACAGTCAACATTTCATATAAATATATTTTGTTCTCCTTTTTTGTTTTTAAGATATTAGGGTAATTTCATATAATTGTTTGAAACAAGTCCACTTTTCCTAATTCCCACATGTGTCCTTGGCAACGGGGTCAAGCACAGCGTTCCCTTAGCAGATTGTCCAGATGGCGAAGACTGAAAGACGGGAAAGAAGAGAGAGAGAGAGAGAGAGAGAGAGAGCAGTCATGAAAAAGGAGTGAATTAAACAAATAAGAGCAAAATAAACAAAGCGGAATGAGGCAGAGACGTTTACCTAAGGATGACTGCGAAAGATCCACACGATTTTCCAGCTCTTAGGCGCGGAATTTACCTGTATCTAATAGCAACAACCCAGCCAATAGCTCTGGGGTGTGTATTCCACTGAGCTTTAGGGCAGAGGTTGCAAAAAAGAAAAAAAAAATCCCTACCTGTTGGAGTAGTGTTTGTCGTCCCAACAGAGAGTAGCTCTCTGTAAATCAGTGGGTGTCAAAGGAAACATCTTATAACAACATGGCAGATTAGACGGCAGAGACGGGCCCAGAGAAGTTGGCAAGCAGGAGGGGACGAGTGCAAACACTTGCACAAAGAGGATGGTGAAAGCTTCACAAAGGGCCAAACCCATGAGCCAGCCAGAGCTGTCTGCAAACAATAGCGCAGCCAGTTGCGTACACTCCTGTCTAATATTTCAGCCTTTCTTTTCTGTTCTTTCTCTGGCTGGGGAGCTTCTGAGAGATAGAAAGTGTCCTCCTGGTTGTTGTGCCTCAGGGCTGTGTACTCTTCATAAGCCAAAGACTTTAGATTTGTGTCCCCCAATCCTACAAGTAGTTTAGAGGGAAATAGCTAATGTAAGCGACGTGTATTATTGCAGTTAGCAACCAGTAAGATTTCATGCTAAGAGTATGGTGACTGAGTCAACAGCATGTTTGCCAGACGGTTCTTTTTCACGCGTCCACGGCTCAGGCACAGCCTCGGGCAGCCTCACCTAAATACTCCTGCAGCTCCACGCTAGAGCCAAGGCCTGCGGAGCTCTGTGGTTTGCACCACGGGGTGGAATGGTCTTTGTACGTCAGGCACCTCTTCAGACAGCCCTCAGGGGCCCTAGCAAGAATGGGACAGTAATGGTGTAAGTAGGTGTCAGAAAATATTCCACAAATAAACATGGCGGGGCTAACTCAACACGTCCAGCGGGCACCCCCCAACGCAGCGGAGCCCTTAAGACAACAGCGGCGGCGTCCCCAGAAACCTCCCAGCGAGCGCGAGACCGGGGCGGGGGGGGGGGGGGGGGGGGGTTGGGGGGGGGCTCCCCAGTGACACAGCACTTGAAATGTAACATAATCGGCCGCACTCGCAGAAACAGAGCAGAGACAGAAACACTTGCGGGCATGTTTAGGCCTTTTTCTCCCCCTTCTCCACCTCTCTGCTGAAATAGCTTTCCACTGTCTTTCCCAAAACTCCACTCACCCACCCATTCCCCCCTCAACAACGCTCCAAACCTGGTTCTTATCTGCTGAAATGTCCAAACGTAACCAAACAACTGATGGAGGAGGGAGAGGCACTGATGAGGAAAGGGGAGGGGAGGGGGGTGGTGTCGGGGGGGCACCCTGCACGTGCTTAGTCCCAAACCAGGTTTGAAAAATAAGCAGACTCGGGCCTGACAACATGGGCTACGCCACTGGGTACTGCAGGGAGAGGGCTTGCTGAGGCCTAGTCGTTTGAAGGGGATGGAAACCTTCATGCCACAGCTATTCACTTTACAGCCATTGTTGCTTTCTTTGAAATAGCGTTATGGAAACCTAGCCCAGTATGACGGAGCGTAATAGAGTGAAATATAGAACAATGCAAACCACAATTCATATAATGCAATAGACCGCAGAAACCAGAATTCCAATAATGCACGGATCCATCCATCTCAAAATAACAGCATTTGGATGAAGGAGGAAAAGGCAGTGGAAAATATTTAATATAATGGAAGTATTATTAGAAGTTGTATATTTTCGTAGAGCTCAGCAAATGTTCGCTGAGGTGTGGCAAATTGTGGTCATTTAAAATACAGCACACGCGCGCACACACACATACACACTTGCACACACACACTCGTACACACACACTTGCGCGCACACACACAAACACACACACACACACACGCACACACGCACACACACACGAACTCATGCACACACACACACACACACACACACACACATATATATATACTCACACAAACACACATGCACAAACACACACACACACACACACACACACACACATACACACACACAAACACACAGACATACTCACACACGCAAACACACACACACACACACACACACACACACTGTGCTGTCATAAACTATTATGAAGACCATCAGCCAATGTCTTTTAGCACCTGGCTGGATTAGTTTAATGCAGCACTCCGTGCCACCCTAAAAGCGACCGAAAAAATAAAAAATAAAAAATAAAAAAAGGGAAAAAAACAAAACTAGAAAAGAAAAAAAAGCCACATAGACTGAGGGGAAGTGGAGCTGGCAGCACTTAAAACACACACGTCATAACATGACACGGGTCCAGCTGCACTGGGCTTTGATATGCTAACAGCTGGATGCTACTTATTTGATGGTTTCATTGGTGGAGTTGGTCTAGGTGTCAAAGAGGGCCTGTGTGTCTGGCCCCGGCCCATTAGGCCCAATTATAGCTGCCAGGAGGGGGAAGGGGGGAGCGAGCACGCTCTATAGGCCATCTCAGAGCCGCTGGGACACGCACAGGAATTGCCATTCATGCAGGCTAATGGGTTATGAATTAAGTTTTCCTAATTATTCATAATCACACACACACACACACACACACACACACACTCACACTCACACACACTCTCTCTCTCTCACACACTCATGACATACCCATCTGCGCACACACGTACACACACTTAAGTGGCTTTATGGTGTTATTCAAATGTAATATGAAAATAATTTGAGTTGTTGTGATCGATTATGCTACTTTTTGTTTTTCGATTTTCCAGTGGCAGCAAAAAAGTGTGAATTTCTCTCCTTTTGGAAGGTGTGAGATTGTATTTCCTCCAGTTGCACTCTACCCCATAGCACTGGGGCTTCATATTGTATCTCACACTCCACATACTCTTGCATCTGTGTCATTTCTCTCCTTCGCTTTTTTTTTTCAACCACTGTCAGTTTAGTAGTAATGAATGTGCCGGGAAATATAACCAAAGGAATGTCAACCACATGTTTAAAAATAAATAGGCCCGAGAGAGTTGAAAGGAGAGCTCGCGAGGTTAATCAGATCTAATGTCATCATGCTTTTCTTCTCCACTCCTGCCAACATTTTTCCTGTCATATTATTATTCTGGGCTTAGTCTGAGTCACAATAATCCTCCCACAACTAGCGACTGACAGACCCAATTAGGAGTGGAACAGAAATGTGTAAATGCATATTTCCCGGCGATTTAGGAGTGCAGGAGTCGTCTCTGACAACAACAATTCAGGAGAATTAGCTAATTCGGAGACAGAGGAGGTTCAAATACAAAAAGTGAGAGAGCGAAAACAAGTGAGAGAGAGAGAGAGAGAGAGAAAGAGAGAGAGTGTGTGTGAGAGAGAGAGTGTGTGAGAGAGGGACAGATTTACCCTGGAGTCCATTATAAATATCATTGCTTATGCCAGGGCCAAAAGGACAGTGTCATTGAGAAATAACTTAAAATGTGCTCGAGTTCCCTGTTGCTTGACCCTGGCGGAGGCATTGAAACGAACCCTGGACTCACATCCTGGAGGTTGGTTTCATGCAAAAGAGCCTCTGAAGGAGGGGGGATCGTGCTCCTGTTTCATTGGTTTTGTCTCTCTCTGGGTGGCTTTCTGCTGTGGTAACGCTACCGAGAAGGAGGGGGTGGGGGGTGTTAAAACACGCCTCCCTCATCAAACCCCCCTCTGTTCCCCTAATGGAGCCTTCCGTCGCCGCGGCAGCAAGCGGCGGTGAAAAAAAAACCCCATCAGAGGCTGCAGGGCTGGAGATTAAACTCTTCTATTTTCCTCTTCAGCGGTGTTGCCTCACGGCTCCTCTCTGTAGGGCCGCCTTCAGCCGGGGCCCGAGAAGAATCAGTGCCCTATCAGCGAAATCAAAGGCGATTACACAGCTCACCAGTCTTTTAGGATTTCTGTGGCCTCGGCAAGTATGCGGCGCAGGCCGCAGCCCCAAAGGCTCTGTTTATTCAGCCAAAGTGCTCTGTAATTTATTTAAAATAATCTATTTTAACCAATAAAGAGGTCATTGAGTGAGTGCATTGCTGCAGGCACGTATTTAAATGCCTCTTTAAGAGTCTTACTGGCATGCGCACAGCCTGTTGAATGGGGCAGCGTTGGCATCGGAGGATGGCAGGCTTGGACGCGGTCGCCGAAGCCCAGCTAGCCCCTGCTGGTCAGATGACATAGCTAGAAAAGGAAGGCAGAAAGACATGTCTCCCCAATGAAGCCCATTCAAACGCAGCTATTTTCCTTGGCAGGGAGGCTGTCTTTCTAAGCAACGAGCTCAGTATTGACTCTGACTTTGTATCTAAGTGATTTTTTACTCCGTAGCTCAGCAGAGGAAGAAATAAGTATTTGTTTTACGGCCACTGGCACCAGGGCCCACATCCTTGTTTGAGGATAACGCCCGGACGTGAGCCAAGGGCAGGAGCGTGAGCGCAGCGTGCCCACAGTTTACCGTGATCAGTCGCTCGGAAATAATAGCGCTGATCACAGGCTTGAATTAGATTTACGACCGGGAACTAATTCCTACGTGAAACCAATACATCAGCCTTCCCCGTTTCCAGCATGCCTGCTGCATGGTATGTTCTTACGAGTTGCCTCGGAATGGATCTCTGAATGGGCGCGTCGTCCGCCTGTAGTTATACGTTCAGCTCTGCAGCTGACACCATCCTCTTGGCCTTTGGCCCAGTGATTTAGAGTTAATGAGCAGCAGTGCGGTCTGCTAGACCGGAGGTTTTCCCCACTACACCACGATGAACCCTCACGTAAAAATAAGCATCGATTGCCGCGTGTGTGTTTTACTTTCCCCCTTCTGTTTTTGTTTTTTCTTTCTTTCGACTTCATCTTCCACTTTGTCCGCCTTACCCCTTTTTTACTTTTACTTTTTATTTTTTTCGCCAACGGAGACGGAAAGTTGGAGCGTCTTCCAGGGGGCTTGTTTGAGGAGAGGGTGGGATCGCTGCGGGAGTTTCTGGACAGAGCAAATATGACTGATGAGATTACAAGCGAGGCCTCTCAGTGAATCTGCAGGGCCTGAAATAGCACGGCGCTTTTCCTGCGCATACCACAACATGGCCGTGCCTGTGTCCGCAGCGGAGCCGGTGGCCCAGGTGTGCCTGTGCTGATTGGAGGTGGACACGTTTGATGTAGCCGGAGGCCAAACATGGTCAGACACATCAAAGCAGCCCTTCACTGCTGACAAGGAGCTCCAAGTCATTCAAGAGGAACCACACTACTTTGGATGTGTGGGATGGGGGGAGGTGTTATGTTGACGCACTTAGGCTACTCTGGGTCATGAGTGACTAGCACGTTGGTTAAATGTGATAAATATTCAGCTCTGATTCATTTTTTAACCGAAGTTAACGGACATAAACTCTAATTAGAGGTGGGTGCTAATTAGGCCTCAAGTGATTGATATGTCAGGGCTTGTGAGCTATAAAGAGGTTGACAGCTCTATTTTAGCAATTTCAAAGCAAACCACACAACTCTTTGAACTTTGAAATGTTTTTTTTTTCTTCTTCTTTCTCTGCAGCGGTGTATTTAATGTCTGTGAAGTGAAATCTCAGTTTGATACATTCCTTTGGTTGGCCCCCACTCCATCAGAACCAGAGTTTTATGGGCTGGTTATTTATTCTACAGTGTCGGACTGATTGTTGAACTTGAAGCGCTTTTCAGGAAGGATTTGGATTAGCATCAAGTGTAATCATAGCATTTGCTGCGAGTATTTGGGCAGTCCTGCGTAAAAAAGGGGCTGTGATGTTAACCCAGTCTGAAGAGGGCCTAAGACAGAGCAGAGGAGTGACATCTCTACAAAAACATCAGACTGCATTGACTGGCACTAAGTGCAATGCGTGGTCTGAGTGGAGGGAACCTCATCGCTAGGTGCCAAAGAAAACCGGCAACAGTGTGTAATCCAGCTACCAGCGAGAGAGTGAGAGAGCGAGAGACCTGTGGTGTTAGAACACAATACTCCAAGGGGAAGAAATGGCTTCCACTGCTGTAAAGCAACTCATGTAAAGGTGTGTATGTGTTTTGGTATGTAAAGGACCTCTTCCTCTTCCTTGATTCCTGGACACTGTAATGCTGATTAATGCCATGACATGCCGTAACAAGTGTATTACA
>NC_055970.1:22273744-22301244 GCF_018492685.1 Alosa sapidissima | reverse complement strand
GAGGGGGTCACCCACAACAAAATGGCTGCCTTCTTCAAACTGCTCCAAGAAGGAGGGAGGACTGTGTTTGATTAAAAAAAAAGTTGATCCACTTCTACTTGATCCAACTTGATAGAGAAGGAAAAGTGCAAAGGCCTCATAAATCATTACTAATTTGTTTAGATTTTGAGATGTAAATGTTGAGGTGTATAAAAATTGCAAGTGAAATATTGAATAAGGGTGTGTGATGGGACAAAGAAAGTGGAGCAGGCCCTGGGCCCTCGACAGTGGCTCTTGACTGACTGAAAGAGTGTAGCGCCGTGGGAGGTCTCGGTACTGATGGATGGACGTAACGCTCGTTTGAATAAATACCAGTCCTTTCCTCGGGTAGTTCATCTCAGTACAGCCAGGTGTGTGTGTGTGTGTGTGTGTGTGTGCGTGCGTCTGTGTGTGTGTATGTGTGTGTGTGTGTGTGTGTCTGTGTATGTCCATGATGTTGGAAGAACACCGCGGAACGCCGATACCTGGCACTTGCCAGCTTCGCCATTTATTGTTTGCCAATGGCAACAACCGCTGTGGCAGTTTGAGTCCATACCTGTGTACCGCCCGAGTAGCCGCACGGTAAGCATCCCCCACACGGCAGCGTCCATTTCACTCGGGCCTGTCCACTGCAATTAAAACTGAAATCCATCAGTGGCCATCACCGTCGGATTTATTGGCTTATAAAAAGACTTTTGGTCAGGGCTTCGGAGTCCAAATAGACCAAGCTGGTTTCCCCTCTCCGAGCCTGCCATTCATCAAACGCCGCGGTGGAAGGAGGAACGTGGGGGAAGCCTACTTCTCTTACATTTCCTGCCCGCCCCGTGGCAACCCGGAGAAGAAAATACCTGGCACAAATAAAGCGCAAGAAAATCAGAGTATTTCAACCCAAGAAAGAATTGCTTCCTGTACTAGTTTTTTTTTTCTTATTTTTTCTCTCTCTGCTGATGTCAGATAGATAATCTGTACTCCCTCAACTGCCTCACATGGCGAGGAGTTGACAGATGTGAAGCGAAACACAACATGACACTTTATATCCTCTCTGGCTTCCTGTCGGCGGGCGGGATCCCGAGGCTGTGTGTGCCTGCAGAGACGTGACGGGCCAACGGACAGGGCAGTTGAATAGAAGTCCGCTCGTCTCGTCTGCTCTGCACTGCTCTCCCCTCGTCACTGTGGACAGACAGCAGCGGCGGTGATCTTGCTGGAAAAAATGTCTTGGAGAGCGCCGCTGCGGTCGCGCCCGCCGGCAGTGGAGCTCTCGTGCAGGCGCTGGGGGCAGTCAGCCTGGGATCCCTGGGCCCGGCCGATTATACCGTACAGTGATTTTGATGCTTTGAAAAACAATGTTCAAGCTGTTTTATTGGACATTCCTGAACGTTAGAATTATTACGGAGATTCGTTTTATTTTTTTTTACGGCGCTGGAAAGCTGAGTTGGGTCAGCGAACACCCAGTCAGAAGATGCGGCAAAGACCACCGGAATGTCCATATTACATGCCATGAAACTTTTATTGTAATCGTCTTTTTAACATATGTCCTGCTACTTATGGTTAAAATATTGTACCCTGGACATTGGCATGGATATATTTAATTTCCTGATATCAAAATCAATGTCATGTCAGACATGCAATTTTGCATAATAATGTAACAAACAATTTCTTAGCAGAACTTCAGTTTAAGTTCAGTGTAAGTAGTAAGTGTGTGGAAAAAAGTGACATTAAAAATAGATGAAGCCAAGCCAAACATAGAGGGATATATAGATTAAACTGTTAGACAGAGAAGCCCTCTGTAGATATGACCACCTCAGGTCGCCTAACACTGCTCTTTTAGTGTGGACTCAAATGGACTCAGTTCTCATGCAGTCCAGTTCGGTCGACATCCATAAATAACTACAGCCAGCCATCTCCACTCAAATGACTATTGCATTAGTGTCGCTCCACCTGTACACATTTCGCTGTAAAATTGTCCAAATATTTGAGACACGATCATCCAAGTAGAAAAGAACATACATTTTTTTCAGTGGCATTGAATATCGCTGATTTCTGTGTAATGAAAATATATGGAAATGGCCATTTACTGTAATATTTTCTCCTAATAGGCAGGATTGAGGCCACAGAGACCTGAAAAAGAGCTGCAGTAGCCAAAAAAGGTAAGCAGCCTCTGAAAAAGGAGCTTTTGATAGAACGAATTGCACCCAACTGTGAGTTGGACCCGACACATGTAATATATAAATAAACTCCCACCTCCTGCCAAGTTTCTTAACAGACCACTGGCTAAGCGGCAGCTTCTATTTCATATTAACATTTCCATGCAGATATTCAGATATGAAGTTCTCAAATAATAACAAAGGTAGCAGCTACTGAAAGAAGAGCCTGATCTCAGTGTAATATGAAACCTGGATCCATACTGGCACAAATAAGTTCACACTCATTTCATCCCAGAGACCAGCTTCTCTATTTTTTATTTTTCTTTTGGTGAACTCACATGGCAAATATCCCTGCTCAGCAACTCAGCAAAGATGTAAATTTGTTCACATATTTTTGTGTCCGCTTGAAACCTGCAGGCAAAACTCACCACATAACCCCATTCTGTTTCTCCAGTTTCACAGCTTCGAAAGAGTGGAATAAAACCCAGGTGACGGCTGACTGGGCGCACCAGATGTGGGCCGGAAGAGAGCCGGAGGTGAGCCAGATTCAGAAGCTAGAAGGGTTAGTATCCAGGTCTGATGATAGAAGAACACACTCAGTACAAATGGCTGCCTTGCAAGCCGTTTTATGATCACGTCAAGGGGAAAAGAGATTCTGTTCTGTTTCATTTTGTTTTTTGTTTCTTTTCATTGGCATGCTGAGGTGAAAGAGCTCGAGTATAAGGCCAAACTTTTATTTAGACATGCTAAATGCCTTCCTGATGCCCAGGAGCTCGTGCAGTAAAATGTTTTCTTTTTGACTACAGTCAATCATGGGCTGTGACATGCAAAAACACACACAGACACTTAGCAAAGAAAACCTCATTTGTAACGTGCGTCTGTGCATACATTATGCACATTTATGAAACGTTTAAACACTCTCTCTTGCCCCAAAGAGCCACTTGAGAGTGTGTTTGCTTTAAATATTAAAATGGAAATGACCATTCAAATTAGAGCCTTAATTATCTTTGGACACAGGGCCTAAGGCTCAGATCGTTTTAGAAATTGGATGCTCTCACACCACATCATCATAAGAGGTCCAGCTATCCGGGTAGGTAGGTAGGTAGGAAATACTTTCAGCACACCTGAAAATACTCTGGTGGTTGCATAAAAGAGCATTAAGAGCATTGCCACTCATGAGTGGAGAGTTTGAAGTTGTGTTTTTTTTTTTTTTTTTCTTGTCGGTTTACCCAAAGCTGCCTTCCTTTTAAGAGTGATCTAACACAGGCTTCCTCCCTCACCCATTGGCTGTGTCTCTTGGATGCCCTTTACAACCTGATATATTTGTGCGGGAACATCAACAAGCTGTGGGATTATTGGCAGTGGCAACTCGGCATAAGGGCTTCCCTATTTGATGCCCAGATATGAGAGAACAACCTTTCGGGTGCCTGCATGTGGCTTGTGTAGTTTGTCAGCGGGTGTGTGTGTATATGTCTGAGTACATGTTTTGTGTTTGTAAGTGTTTATGTCTGTTTGTGTGCCTCTGTATATGATTTTGTGTGTGTGTGTGTGTGTGTGTGTGTGTGAGAGAAAGAGAGAGAGAGAGAGAGAGAAAGAGAGAGTGTGTGTGTTTGTGTGTGTGTGTGTGTGTATATACAGTACTATATATATATATGTGTGTGTGTGTGTGTGTGTGTGTGTGTGTGTGTGTGTGTATATATATATATATATATATACACAGTATGTGTGTGTGTGTGTGTGCATGCGTGTTGGTGGCCTTGTTTGCAGAATGGATGTGTTTCCTCGCTAGTGTCAGCAGCCTGGCGATGACAGCAGCCTGCTGCTACACCCCAGCAGGTTCTGTATGCACGTTGTGTGTGTGTGTGTGTGTGTGTGTGTGTGTGTGTGTGTGTGTGTGTGTGTGTGTGTGTGTGTGTGTGTGTGTGTGTGTGTGTGTGTGTGTGTGTGTAAGGGGACGTATAAGTTTGAGTTTGCTCCTGTGGGTTTCACTTAAAGACACACACAGTCAGAAAGCCACATATCTGAATCAGGAGGTTTTAGTTCAGAGCATTAATAAGCTGTTAGATTGTCTTTAAATGAGGACTAAGTATCACTGGTGTTTTAGTATTGCATTTTCTTTATATGAATACTAGTTTGCGCTTAACGTAGAGTACTGGGGCTAATTTGACCCATGCACTCTGGAATCAAACATGTTTAGAACTGTTTTCACCCAATTCAGGCGAGACCAAACCAGGCCTAGTTATTTTGTCAGGTGTGACCATTATAGACCCCCCCCCCCCCCCCCCCCAGTCACACACACACACACACACACACACACACACACACACACATTCCTGCCATTGACTAGTTGTTTCATCCCTCCAAAATATACTCAGGGGACTAGGTCTCACTGTTACAATGACCCATTGTTTGCACCGACCCTTTGACTGTTTCTTATCCCTCAAACCCGATGGCAACATGTCCACAAACGTTTGTAAACATTCTCTTTGACTTTACTGAGATTTGGCCATCGACCTCCTGTAGCATGTATCCGTGCTAACTGAATGGATACTTCCGCAGCCTGTTTCATGACATATCCCATGCAGTCTCTATTTCGCTCAGATGGTAATCAAACAAACACGCTGTTGCGTGCCTGGGTCCCACAAGCCCCTCTGGGCCTCTAAGCTCCTGTCCTCTCCTCTCTCTCATCCTCATAGCCAGCCTTTCATCCCTCTCACGTCAGCATTATTAACAGCAAATACATGGTGTACATTGGCCTCCTGTTTTCCATTTGCCAAACTCTGTCCGCGAAGCGAGGAGTGACGTTCTGAATCTCCAACACGCTGCTTTTGTTTGGGGTGCCCACTTGCGAGTTCACATGAAGCATGAAATGACCGTCAGTCCTTATTACATTTCCAGTCCGCTTAGGAGCCGCTCTGGGAAAAGTCGTGCTAAGCACCGCGGAGCTCGGAGAAAGAACGCACTGGTTTTGTCATGCGAAGCACCAGTTCCCATAAACGAAGTCATTACAGATGATTTATTCTTTTTCATAAACAGACATTATGAGTGATTTCATATGTGTGTGTTTTTTTTTTTGCATTCTTCGGCGCTGGATTCGCTTGGTTCTTGTTTGGCGTAGCTCATCCTCGGGAGTTGGTGACACAGTCTCAATCGTGGCGTTTAGATTGTTCTGCACGGAGAGAGCAGACGTGTGAGTTACGTCGCCTCTCAGAGACGCCTGCCATTTCGCTTTCTCTTCTCCTGCTCGGAGTTTTTTTTTTTTTTTTTTTTTTTTTGTTATTTATTGTCCTCCCAAGCAGGTCCAGACCCACAGGAAGTGGAGCGTAAGTGAAACAGGAAGGAGCAAGGGCGGACGGTCTGAACCCTGGCGCGTAAATCAAGCCTCCTTTATGAGGCCGGCCACCCGGGCAGATGAAGTGCTCTTGTTGTGAGAGAAAACAGTGGAGAGGCGCACGTCATAACATTGACACCTCGGCAGGGGTCGGCTCCGAGCCATCCCAAACCCCTGGCCCTGTGCTCAGGCCGGGGGCTCCCAAACGTGCCCCCCCCCCCCCCCCCCCCATCCACTGCATGGCCAACCCCCAAAACCCTCAACACTCTTTAGCTGCCTGTCTTTCTTCCCCTCTCAATCTCTCAATCTGTCTATCTTTCTCTTCTCTGTCTTCTTCCTTTTTTTTTTTTTTTTTTCGGTAACCAAGATGCCCAGGTGATGTCCTCCAAAACCCCGCTCTTCAACAATAAACACACATTCTAGGTGGTCCTGTCAGAAGAGGATGTCTCCATTGGAAAAACCAGCCACCACAGCAAGCCCCTTTCCTTCCTACGGCTGAGCACAGCGCGAGTGCGAGCACTTTCGTTGTTTTGGAGGAGACCCCTATGGAAGAGATGTCCCCTAATTACTTGTGGTTGACACTCTTGAGGATCATACCTTTACAGTCTGGCCGGCCACAGATGCACCACCGCAAGTGCAGAAACGGCTTGGTCCAGTAGGAATACCGAGGCCTATTTTTCACAGGGAGACATATAACAGCTGGCTGACATTAAGGGGAAATCAATTAAATAGCAAGTCACTCATATTGGGAGAGAATGCATAAATGACCTCTATTCATGGAGGAAGTGACCTAAGTGTCTTGGTTGAGAATCACATGGGGGACGAAAAAAAAAACAACAACTGTTCTGTGTTTGAGTGGAAACAGTTTGTCGACTTTCATTAGGCGCTCTGCAGAACACAGGTTACGTCTATTCCCAGGGCGAACTGACCAGCAACTACACAAACATGGCGGGCACACTCTATTAATTGACCTTTTCACTGCAGGTTAGGTTTCCCCGTGTGTGCATGAGTCTGTGTGTGTGTATGTATGTGTGTGTGTGTGTGTGTGTGCATGGGTGTGTGTGCAAGTGTGTATGTGTGTGTGTATGTTGTTTTTGTGTGTGCTTCAGGGAGGTGGAATGCACTTTTCTTGTTTTCAGGGTGATTTAGTGCCGCCGTGACTGATATAATTGCTAGTGCGAAGAAAGTGTTCACAGGAAGGTGTATGTGTGCGTTTGTGTTTATGTGTGTGTGTGTGTGTATGTAAGTGTGCGTGTGTGTGTGTTTACCTGTGAGTGGGTGACAGAGGCCGTCGCCGGGCCCCTGGCGGAGTTTATTTACATCCACTGGAGCTCACACTCCGCCGCGTCTGTCTCGGACGGCGGCCACGGCCGGGGGGACACGTTCCTAGTGGGCGACGTCATAGCAGCGGCGCGAATGGGAACTGTGTTCTCCGGCAGCTCGCCCTCGTCAGTGGGATTATTCAAATCGAATTAGCGGCGCGCAGAAATACAAGTGAGATCATAGTCAAACGTTGTTCGGATATTGCCGTCGCAAAATCAACACCCTGACTGGAAACAGTTCATCAACTTTAAAGGCACCAGGGGGGTAAAGTGAAGCTTATTCTTAGTGTTGACATTTAAAATGGGGGAAAAAGAAAAGCAAATACAAATATACGTTTTTGTAATGTTGTGTTTTTTGTTTCTGTCACTGATGTAAGTTGTTTTGTTTTGCATTTGACTAAAAGACTGTATGTGTTGGAGATATTGACAAGTAGCTCTCTCTTATGTGTGTGTGTGTGTGTGTGTGTGTGTGTGTGTGTGTGTGTGTGTGTGTAGGCCACCCAAGTATATGTTAATGATATCACTCAGTCAGTACAATTAACCAGGTTAGGAAATGTACAATATTTATGCTGTCCTACACGTCAATGTGATATGTATATATGTACTTTTATAAATATATTTGTTCAGGTTCCTTGGAGATTTATATTGGCAAAATGACAATTTATTGAGTTCAGCTATGTAGCAGTAATGATGCTAGTTAAATGTATTTGCACAAAATGTGCAGTATTTTACTTTGGAGAATATTTTTTATTTTATTTTTCCTATAAATAAAAAAAAAACAGTTGTAACTATACATGTACCATGCATAGCTTGTGATTTTTTCTACCACAAGGCATGGTCAGGTCCCCATCTGTATACCGAATGGTCTAGGCATGTTTTATCCGCGCTCAAAAGCCGTGCTTGTGCATGGACTTCGCCACATTTAAATGGAAGGAAGTCGGTATGTCTCTGGATGTATTTACAGAATGTCAGGCTGTTTGACTTGGCATGGCATTGATGAGAATTTACAACAGTCTGAGGTGTCAATCTGCCATCACTTGTCCCATGAAAGGACTTCAAATCATGAATGCATTCATTGGAGTGCAAGAGGTACTTGGTTGTTTGCTAAATTTTGCGTTACCAGAAAAACGTCTTTATATTTTTATTTTATTTATCTTCGTTTTTCAGCAGACATGGGGTATTTAGCTATAGGGAGAGTTCATATATATATATATATATATATATATATATATATATATATATATATATATATATATATATATATATATTGAGAGTGAGAGAGAGAGAGGGATACAGAAATGAGAGAAAGAAAGCAAGAAAAATGTAAACAAAGAAAAATGAAACAAAAGGTGATAGGGAGGAAGTTAAGGACAAAGAGAAGGTAAGAGAGGGAAAGAGAAATATACGTAGGGCTAGTGGAGCTGCCTCCTTAAACCTGACTGGATGTGGAGAAGAGAAGATGACAGCATTTGAGCAGCACTATGGAGGAGCCTCCGTGGTCTCAGACATCCTCCGGTTCACCTGCAGGCCTGTGTGCATACCCCCCCCCACACACACCACCACCACCACAGCGCTCATCAGGGCTTATTCCCATCTCTCTCCGTCTCAAAGCTCCTGAGGATTACTGCTCTTGTCTCGACGCTGCAGGCAAGATGTTACCAGCAGGCAGAATCATACAATATTTAAGTATCACACAGATTCCATGCCTGACACATCATGTCAACAGTGTTTAAGGTGTTTCCTCCCTCCCTCCCTCCACCCTGCAGGTTTGGAAGAAAAACACTCTGTGTTACAAAATACCAGACAGGAGATATGAATACTGCTACTTAAAGATGCAGTATAACTGCCAAGCAGAATAGCTCCACAAGTAAGTCTATTTACTCTGTCAGAATATTTAACAAGCAATTTGGAGTAATTAGCCAGGAAGCTGTTTGGCCACATATTTGACTGAAGGAAGATGATAAACACGTGGCAAAAATAGATAAATACGTGACTTGTCAAAGATGTGCAGGCTCCTACCAGCTCACTTGCCCCCAGCCCACCCCATCATCCAAGCTACCCCGCCTCCCGCACTGCTGATCCCCCCCCCCCCCCCCTCTTTACTGGCCCTGCGATTCCCGGAATCATTTCAGCCTGCGAGGGGTTCAGGTGGTAATAGCGAGGGGCACTTTTTGAAAATGGCTCCGTCTGCAGAAACTCTCTGTCACGCAGTTCAAAGCAGATGTCCGCCCATGCACCCATGACATCATTTGAGTTTGTTTCCATCACCACGGTAACTCGGCCGACTCCCCCTGCGCCCCCTTCCCTGCCCACTTACCCCCTAGTCCAAATCCTTAATGGAGGTACAGATAGTGGCACCCTGAAGCAAGGCCAAGCCTACACCCCTGCCCCTAGGAATCTGCCTCTGTCTCCTTTGGAGAGGTGGGAGAAGTCACACTGAGGAATGCAGTAAGCCTTTCATCCGTCCAAATGCACACTGGTAAATGATATGGGCAATATGTCTGCAGCTATGTGCGGAGCTACTGATCCTCCGAGACACTTGGATACTGTGCAGCTCATTAACTCTGCTACAGTGCCTTCTTCCCTGGTGGCTAGCAAATGCTCAGGGTCAGCGCAGAGAAAAGAAACTAAACTAGACAAATACTCGTCTGCTTGAGCTCAGAGTCCGACCCCGTCCCCCACCCCCCGACCCCTGCCCACCTCACCCTTTACCTTCTCCGTGGTAACTGGCCATCTGTGTGCGGGCATGTTGGGGTGAGTGAAGTGACCATCAGTGTGAGGCCATGTTGGGGTGAGTGAATTGGGGCAGCGAGACATGTGGTGTATGTCATTACTGCCAAACATCTGTCTGTTAAGAGATCAGCAGGCTGACAGTGCTAAAGTCTCCTGTCCACTCTCCTGCCCCTCAGACCAGTCCTGTCCACTCTAGCCCCTCAGACCAGTCCTGTCCACTCTAGTCCTGTCCACTCTAGCCCCTCTGACCAGTCCTGTCCACTCTAGCCCCTTTGAATAACAGAATGGAGAACGGCATATGTACTGTACTTCAACATCAGTGAATTTGTGTGTGTGTGTATACTCTATGTGTGCGTGTGCGCACTGAAGTGTGTGTGTGTGTGTGTGTGCGCATGAAGTTGATTTCGCTCTCTCTCTCTCTGTCTAATTCTCTCTCTTGTCTACTGTATTTCTCTGATGCCATCACTGTGACGTACCCAGTGATCCTACGCCCTGTTTCACTATCTCTCTCCCGTCTCCTTTTGGCCAGTGTTCAGATGCGGGCGGCTTAACGAGGAGGATTTACTGCAGGACACAGAGGAACACTGGCTCTCTTTATCGAGATCTGGGGGCTTCGTTCGTTGGCAGAGGTCAGAAGCGTAGCGTGGCTATCCATGTGGAGTACTTCCTCGTGAGCCGTGAGTAGGTTTGACATCATTCAAAACAGGGGCCGGTATTTTTAGCATAATAAACAGGCAAAGTGCAACAAATATTTTCATAGGCAGTCCTTCCACTGCAAACACGGCGACATAGGAGTTTTTAAGTCGTCCGATAAAATGAGAGTGGCTGGGAATGTTTGCAGCCCCCCCCCCCCACCACCACCACATGTTTGCGGCCCCCCCACCACTCTAAATGAGTACAATATGTACAGTTTAAGTGTTAACCCCAGAAATGCAAAACTGTTCACATTACATAACATAAAGTTGCACAAATAGCATAACATGGAGTTGCGCAAATAACACAGCATTTGTTTTAATTTAGCTGTGATGATCTCAACATGGATCATTTCTTCATAGTTTGCCAAACATTGGCCAGCATTCTCTTTATTTGATTTTGAGTGTGCAAGAGTTTACTTTATTTTTCTATTTGTGTAAACATTGAGTAAACTTAAAGTGTCACGCCAAACAATCTGCTTTATTAAACCCTTACTCCTTCCCCCCTGCAGGCCTGATGAGAAGGCCCTGTCCCACAGATTAGAAGTGATCCTAATTGCCTCTCTGGTTTTGCTAAGCGTTTATTGAATAGCATGTGATTATCCCTGGAGGCCTTGTGTGTGTGTGTGTGTGTGTGTGTGTGTGTGTGTGCTGTTCTGCACGCTCTTTGATTCCCCAGGCCCTAGCCAGCACGTGTGTGTATGTATACGTATGTGTATGTGTGTGTGTGTGCGTGTGTGTCTGTGTATGTGTGCACGCAGCTCACAACATCTGCAGGGCATTAAGCTTAATAAGCACACGCTGGCTCACCCGCCCACTGGCCCACTTCACCCCTCAGCATCTCTGTGGATAACCCCAGCTGCCCCGACGCCCCAGAGGACCGGTCGCCACCACCGTGCCCTGGTCAGTCAGGACGGCTTTGACCGCGACACACGCTATTAGGGCCACTTACTCATCCACAAAGCGCTTCTCTCCAGGGTGACTTACAGTGAGAGTATGGTTCGCATTTTATTTTACGAGTGTGTGTGCGCCCGTGGGAATCGAACCCATGACCTTGGTGGTTGTTAGCACCTTGTTCTACATGCTTCAGGGAACGTGGTTCAGGTGGCAGGTGAGATCAGTGTCCTGTCTGCCACCTGTGACCTGATAACTGCATGGTGACATGGTGGATAGATAGGAAGACTAGGAGGTCAGATAAGGCCCACAGATGGACATTTCTTCTACTGGGCGATCAGTGATGGAAAGACTGGTCTGCAGGAGAGATGGGATGAACAGAAAGAAGATAGAGAGAGAGAGAGAGAGATAGAGAGAGAGAGAGAGAGAGAGAGAGAGAGAGAGAGAGAGAGAGAGAGAGAGAGAGAGAAAGAGAGAGATCATTGTGTTTGAAAGAGAGGGAAGGGGGCAGGGAGGGTGGAGAAATATCTCCGGTGTTTAGAGACAAATTTACTTGTTGCTGACTTAGCAGGCGGCCTGCACGGTGTGTTTGTTTTTTTCATTTATTTAAACGTTTATTCCATCACATGGGTATTTTTTCAACATAGCTAATAAAATTAATTCATTAATGTGTCAAATTTATCCTGTTTTCACATGTGGTGTCAATGTGAATATGTGTGTGAGAGAGGTGGGCGAGGTGTGTGTGTGTGTGTGTGTGTGTGTGTGTGTGTGTGTGTGTGTGTGTGTGTGTGAGAGAGAGAGAGAGAGAGAGAGAGAGAGAGAGAGAGGGGAAGAAGAGCGAGAGAGAGAAGAGTAGGTGGTTGTGAATGCTTGCCTTCTTTCAAAGAGTAAAAGAGAGAGAGTGCCCTCTACTGGTCAAATGCTTACTCATGCTTCAAACAAAGCCACTTTCAGATTGAGTACCACCACTAAGACAAACACAATGGTTGTTCATGTAAAATGAATTATTTATTCAATTCCATACCATGATCATGAGGACTATCTATTCTATTGTTTCAATCAGTCTTCCAAGATCATGTTTTGTACAGAGATAATGGCTTTGTCCTTTGCTACAGTGTCAGACAATTTTCATATCCATTACAGTAACATTATTATACAGTAACAATATCCATTACAGTAACATTATTATGCTACTAAAGACAATATATTATTAGTGTAAGATAGGACTTTTTTATTAGATAGGACTATTTAAACAACCACAACCTTCACACTAAAATAGCAAATTGTTATTGTGCTTGTAGTTATTGTTACTATTCTATTTCTGTGCAAATTATATAAATGCACTGTAACAAGGGCTTTAAATTGTTAAAATATTTAAAATTACGGTAATAAGATTTTTTTATGTTAGATTGAATATCAATACACATTTTAGTGTGGCGCAATTTAGGCATAATAATTATGGCAATATAAATAGCTCAATGGTATAATTCATTACAAAATATACTAGATGTAATTCTAATTTAATTTTTAATTGTCAGTTTTAAAAAGTTAGTTTTGTAGTGGCAGCATGAGCGAGAGTGTGTAATGCATGTGTCCGTAATGGAGCCCATCTGTCCAAATGAACGCGGGCGCTCAGGCAGAGCTCCTTAACATCGCAGCGGTGCGGTGCTGTTCCGCCGGTGTCAGGAGACAGTGCCGCTCCACAGGTACTGCTGGGCTGTGTGGGTGATCGGCTTGTTTACCGCGGGACGCCGGCGACCTCTGCGTCCGGCACAGCGAGCTGCCCTTAACAAGCCATGTGGTACACGTTTTACACATTCTTTAACTTGTGGTGTCGGGTTACGCCACGCTTGTTCTCACTTCACTCACTCGCCTGCGCTGAGGGCCCGGCCTTTTGGGCTCTCGCTGGGTTGTGTGCATGCAAACAGATGTGCGCACAAGTGATGGCACGGGCACGCACACACACACACACACACACACACACACGCACACACACACGCACACACATACACATACACACACATACACACACACACACACACACACACACACACACACACACACACACACACACACACACACACACACACACACCGGTGTTTTCCCTTAAAAACCCATGTGCTAAGGAAATTTCTAGTGTCAAGACTTTTTTTCACCATTGTATTATCTTAGGTAATCCTTGCATAAAATAAAAAAAGTACTCTCAATGTATTATAAAGTTCTTCATAAGTTCAAAGGTTCAAAAGTTGTAGCGTTCTTATAGATTATTTTTGCAGATTTGTTACATTAATGAAGGATGACCTCATCAGGATTGTGTCCTTTCACACAGTCTCTAAATAGGATCCTACTCCAGCTCTGTAGAACTCGCAAAGATAACATTTACTCTAATGTTGCAGAAATTCTGCTGTGTTCGACAAACTTCAGCCCGAGCTTATTTTCCAGTTCACTGTCCCCTAAGAGAGGGGAAAAGCACCCGCCTGAAATGGAGCAAAATATGACTTCACCAAATGGCTTTAAGTGGCCTTAGCAACCAGGCCCCACAGCCACATCCTCAATGTGCTGCTTCACAACATGCGGAGGTCTGCTCTGCACGTATCCTCTGATGGAGCGCAACACACACGTCTCCAACACATACCCTTTTGAACACATTCTACCTGTTTATGTGTACACTCCTGTATTGAGATTTGGCACACCCTTTTGTCTGAAGAGGTTTACCAAAAATTACTATAGAGATTTTAGTGAAAGTTTAGTTGAACTATTCCATTGATTTGTGAGTTTACTATTAAGCATCGGTAACACGTCTTAATTTGGAACAATAAATGTAAAAAAAATATATGTTTTCAAATTGGAATATGTGTTTTTATTTGAATAAATATAGGTTATAGGTTAGGTTATATATGCTGTGTTATATTTCTTTCAAACTCATTCAAGCTATGTCACATAATATTATTTGATGCAGGAAAACACATTAGGTAAATTTAAAGCAGTCAAAGTTAGTTTTCTTGAACTTGCCAGGTTGCTGATGTAATTCTGAAAGCTGTTTTTGATCTTAAACTCAAACTGGTTTACAGCTCTTTTGATGCAAGGTATTTTCAGGACTGAATAGAAAATATGAGATGAGCATACGGAATGGAAACTATTTTACACGAGCGGTATAGCCTGTAAACTACACCACTTAGCTCTATATTAGAGGTGAAATCCATTTTTGGATGGCTTTCTCTTTGAAATGACTCCCGTGTCCACTGGAGATTAATAGACACATGACTTGTAGGCTGTTTTTCTTTGGGATGCATCATTACAATCTGGTGAATCTGTCAGCAGCCCAAGCCATGTGCACTGGTCCCCAAGTTGGCTGTGGACAAGTATGTGTGTGCTTGAGTGTGTGTGTATGTGTGGGGAGAAACAGAGAAAAAGTGAGTGAGTGAGTGAATGAGTGAGTAAGTGAGTATGCTTGTTTGTGTGTGTGTGTGTGTGTACAGTATGAGAGAAAGAGAGAGAGGGAGAGACAGAGAGTCGTGTCTTGTGTGTTTGTGTGTGTGTGTGTGTGTGTTTGTGTGTGTGTGTGCTGAGTGAAATTGACTGAGTACAGGGTTAGCAGCGAAGGTTGCATGTGTGTTATGTAAGTCCACGGGGGGGCTGGGCTAGGAGACACAAGTGCAGATTACTGCGCTGGAAAAAAAAGAGGAGATTTACTGAACTGGCAAATAAGGAGCAATGCAGAGGGGAAGTCTTTAGCCAGCAGTATAATTCAGTCTCTAACATGAGCTCCACCAACAGCTTAAGAAATACACACATGGTCATTCAAGCCTTCAGTATGCATGCTTCAGTAAGGTATTCTTCCTTAAGTACATATTGAGCATTATAGTGTTCTAACTGTGGATCTGCTGTATGGACAGACGTAAATAAATATACATTAAGACTAATGCAAGTGCTTGTGAGATGAGGTGAAATCCAACTTCCCAGGCCGTCCATAACCCTCCTGCTGCCGTGGCAGTGCTTAAGAGCGGCCGTTGGGAGCCCCTTGGCTCTCCGAATCAGACGGATCTGCTTTCGCTCCAGGTAACAGAGCACCTTTTGAGCGGGTCAGAAGGCGGGGTGGGGAGGAGAGGACCTGAGCCAGGTCGGAGCGCTTCAGAACGATACCCCATGGGCCGCCGTCACATCCATCTTGTCAAGGGGCATAAACAGGGAGCTGTGTTTGGCCGCCTCTGATCAGAGGGCCCTGTCAGTGATGGGCCACGATGGGAATGAGTGGATGATGTGGAGGAGAAGAGGCAGAACTCATAACACCACTCAGACCTGGCCCAGAGAAAGAGGGGGAGAGAGAGAAGGAAAGAGGAAGGAGAGAGATGGAGAGGGGGAGAGAGGGAAGGAGGCAGACAGAGAGGGAAGGAAAGGGGAAGGAGAGAGAGAGAGGGAAGAAAAGAGGGAAAGGGGCATGCAGGGGCAGCTGTGCATTGAACAGCAGCAGTGTATGGGTCAGGCTGGCTGGCTCCTGAATCCTACATGGGCCAATGAGCCATAGGATCACTCCCAACAGGGGATCAGAGAGAGAGGGGGGGGGGGGGGGGGGGTGAGTGAGAGAGAGAGGAACTGAAAGGATAAGCAGGAGATGGAAATAGAGTGAGAGGACAGAGAGGGGGCCATTGAGTGAATGAGAGAGAGAGGTAGAGAGAGAGAGAGGTAGAAAGAGACAGAGAGAGAGGTGTAGGGAGAGAGAGTGTGGTTGTTGCCTGGAGCTGGTGCCTCTGACAGCATCCAGACCCCAATCCGGAGCCACATCCAACACGGCCTTAATGAGGACAGGACACACAGGACTCAGTATGCTGCCCAAAGGCACAGGCCAAACTGCTGCACTCACTTCCCTCTCTGAGTGTGTGTGTGTGTGTGTGTGTGTGTGTGTGTGTGTGTGTGTGTGTGTGTGTGTGTGTGTGTGTTTTTGTCATGTGTAGTGTATGTGTGTGTACGTGTGTGCGCGTGCTTGTCTGGATATATCCACTGCTGAGCTGAGTACACATTGCACAACAGTGTTTCTACATACTTCTACATACAAATGTGTGTGTGCGTGTGTCTGTGCTTGTGTTTGCATGTGTGTGTGTGTGTGTGTGCAGGTCCCTATGAGGGCCAATGAGTACCTTCAGTTACCATATGTTACTGTGCACGCGTGCATGTGTGTGTGTGTGTGTAATATATCCGCGATCTCTCGGTTGATTTACAGTGGAGCAGGGCAGGCGGTGCTAGCCATGAGGGAGCAGGGCCAGTGTGCTTGGTTACCCACTAAGTGCTCCAGTGCAAACGCTCTGCTTTCCTTGCAGCTTTGGCTGTAATTACAGCTGCCAATCACCGGCGCAGGGGCCCGAGCGGCCCCCGTCTCCACACTAATTAACGACGAAATAAAATCGCTCATAAAAATAACATGATCAAGGGACGTTTCATTAGATGTGTGCGCACGTGTTGTTGAGTGTGTGTGTCTGTGTGTCTGTGTGTGTGTGTGCTAATGTGTGAGCACAAGAGTGCACGGGCATACAGGGCCATGTTATTCCTGATGAACTTAATGTAGCACACTCTCCGTCGTCTTTCTGTTTTCTCCCTTTCTCTCTGCCCTCATTCTCTGCGTTCGCTGTCGTCCAAGAGAGACATCTTTAATTTGTTTGGATTCTGTGGACTAGGAGGGATATTATATCTATATTTAACTAGACAGCATTTCTTCTTGGACGAGTCAGCCGATCTGCGATTGTTTGTTCAGGTGCTTGTACTTGGGACGATGGTTAGCCACAACCTTGGTGGTTTCCATGAGAGACGCAGAGCGCTGCGCAGCAGCTGAAGATGCTGGGAGGCTGCCGTGGTTTTCCCGTAAAGTGTTAATGTCCACGTTATGGTGATTTTCCCGTAAAGTATTAATGACTGCGTTACGGTGATTTTCCCCTAAAGTGTTAATGTCCACGTTACGGTGATTTTCCCTTAAAGTGTTAATGTCCGCATTATGGTGATTTTCCTGTAAAGTGTTAATGTCTGCGTTACGGTGATTTTCCTGTAAAGTGTTAATGTCTGCGTTACGGTGATTTTCCTGTAAAGTGTTAATGTCTGCGTTATGGTGATGAGGGAGGACTGATGTAGCTCCAGTTGTTGCTGGCAGAGACGCATGTGTCAAAGAGGGTCGCAGATGGCGGTTCCCACGGCAGCGGTTCTTATGGTCACTGTGAGTGGGTGACTAATGGTATTACGTCGACAGTGGCACAAGGGTTTCATGGCATCAGTCACGATCAAGTCATGTGCTGTGTACTCTGTCTAGTCGTCTGGTTGGATGGGGTGTCTGTCTGGTTTTGATAATGATGATGTGCCTGATGAATGTGAACATGACACTGACAAGCTGTTTACTGTCCTCTAACGTGATGAAATTGTTGGAATATAAATCATATATTAAATATTTTACAAATGAGTGTAGACTCTTTGCCATCAAGCATCTGGCTTTTTTATTTAAACCGAATCATACTACTACATGACCTTCTGTAAACAATGGAAAATAAAGCTGAAGTTGGAACCCAGGTCAGCAGGTAGGCTTCCTTATCAGTACTAAGGAAGCCTACCTGCTGACCTGGGCTGGAAACAGAATCACCGGAAACCTTTAGAAAAGGTGATCCATCATTCCCTGAGTGTCCCTGTTTGATGTTCAGCTCTCACAATCTGTCAGGAGCACTCCAAACCAACAAAGAGACCCACCGTAAACATGGCTCCCACCGCACCCAGAGCACTGCACCCCCCCCCCCCCACACCCACCCCAAACCAGCAGAGGAAAAACATTACCGCTCCCAAAGAAGCAAGATAGCATGACGAGACACGCACACACACACGCACACACACACACACACACACACACATGCGCGCACACACACACACACACACACACACATACACACACACACACACACACACACACACACACACAGAGGGAGAGTGAATGCCACTCTTGTAGCTGTTTGTCTTTTTCGAGGCCCCCTATTATGTGTGTGTGTTTTTCCCTCTATATGACTGCATGGGGGAAATATCAAAATAAACAGGATTGTGGGGGTTACAGGCAACTCTCTCTCTCTCTCTCTCTCTCTCTCTCTCTGGGACTCGGGGAATGTTTAGTGAAACCAACCTGTGTAGTGTCAGACACCCTCTTAAGGGAGAGGAAAAAGGATGAGTGGAATGGTAAGAGAGAGAGAGAGAGAGAGAGCAGAAAGATAGCGAGGGGAGATAAAGAGATGTTTGAAAAATCACAGGACGATGGGGATGAGAAGCTGAAAAAACACAGGGGAAAGGACAGAGAGAGAGAGAGAGAGAGAGAGAGAGAGAGAGAGAGAGAGAGAGAGAGAGAGAGAGATGGGATAGGATGGGCATGGATTGCCTGTTGAGGTTATTTCAGACGAGACAGTGATCAGAGGACATTCATAGAGGACACAAAGGAGTCAGGTGGACAAACAAGTCTAATAATGACAGACATGAGATGACAGATGCCACAAAAGTATGCTGAACAAATAAAGCAATAGGGAGATGAATATGAAGGAGGAAGAATAAGAGGGAAAAAGAGATGAAAGAGACTAAGAAAGTGGGAAATGAGAGAGTGAAGCTACAAAAGGAGAAATATGACAGGAAGTGAAAGAGATGGAGAGAAGACAGAGAGAAAGACAGACAGAGATAGAGAGAGAGAATGGCAGAGAGGAGAGTGGGACAGAGAGAGAGAATGCAGAGAGGAGAGTGGGACACAGAGAGAGAGAGAGAGAGAGAACGTAAGGAGGAGGAGAGGAGGTGGCTTGGTGTTTGTACAGCTGATCCCAAGCTGAGGAAGTGCAGATGCCTCTCTCACACACTCCATTAGGGCCTAAGCTGCACGGGGTGCTGCACTCAACACATAAACAAGCCCCTGGACCAGGCTGGAACAGCCCCGACACACACCACACCACAACCAAGAGGAGGAGATGGAGGAGGAGGAGGAGGAGGAGGAGGAGGAGGAGGAGGGGAAGGAGGAGGGAGAGGAGGTGGAGGGAGAGGAGGAGGAGGAGGGGGAGGAGGTGGAAGGAGGAGGAGGAGGAGATGGAGGGAGAGGAGGGGGGTCAAGGAGGAGGTGGAAGAGGGGGAAGAGGTGGAGGAAGAGGGAGAGGAGGAGGTGGAGGGAGAGGCCCACTCAGCCCCTTCAGCCACACAACATCTGCACAATTTACAGTCGCACAATAAACACAGAGGAGCGAAGAGGAGAGAAGAGGAGAGGTGACGAAGAGGAGAGGAGGAGGAGGGGGGTGAGGAGTAGAGAGGTAGAGAAGAGAGTCGAGTACAGGGGATGGATGGAGAGGAAAGAATAATAATAATAATAATAATAATAATAATAATAATAATAATAATAATAATAATACAGTCAAATTGACAAAGTTAAGCAAAGTTTTCCATTCAAAATGTTTATGTTTAGGAAGAAGGATGAATTGGAACTAAAATATTGCTGACTGGCCTGTTTTCATAATAATGGTCTATCATATCACATGTCTTATATTTATCTGCATCATTCATTGTAAATATAATCTCCACTCTCCACTTCCTATGTGTTTCAACACAGAGAGCACTGGGCATTATGGTTCATGTGCATGTGTATTGCAGGCTGGAGCTGATCTGTTGTTTTCTCTCTTTGTTCCATGCTGGTTTGTGAAGGTCCTAGAGTATAATGCCTGGCACAAGCTGCTGTGTTGACAAAGGGGAGAACAATAACAGCCTGGAGTGAGAGGACAGGCATGACACTGACCTTCAGAGCCACGCGCGATTGGCCATGAGTCCCAGAAAAACACATGGGAGAAAAAGGGAGGGTGAGAGAGAGAGAGAGAGAGAGAGAGAGAGAGAGAGAGAGAGAGAGAGAGAGAGAGAGAGTGATAAGTCTGTATGTCATCGGGAAAGTATTCGCTGGAGTGAGTTTCAGCGTTGCACAAGCATCTTCTGTGAACAGTGGCAATAGATCGTGAAAGACGCATCCATCATCCTCCTGACACCTAAACACATGCACACACACACACACACACGCACACACACACAAACACCTCACCCCCCCTCCTCCTTCCACACACACAGACGTTCAGGAACGGCCTCAACACTTGACAGTGCTGCAGACCATGTGTGGCCCATCACTACGGAACAAAAGCTGTTCAACTTCTCCTATCCAAACAAACAGGCTTCGACACTGTATCAATGCCAGCCACGGAGAGCTGCTCTGCTCTTATCAGCGATCTGCCAGCCTCACCAGAGTGGGCTCCACAACTCTCATCTCGTGCGCTGGCCCCCGTGCTGCCGCCTGGCTTTCATTAGACGCCGATGGACTCAGGCCGGCTTGATGCTACGTGACAAATCTGCTACTTGTTGTCAAAGGACAAGGCAGTGGCTGACCTCGCTAACTCTCCTCCTGCCAGAGGGGCTTTGATGTTTAATCCTCTCTACACGAGCAGACGTTGCTGCCTTGTGGTTGTTTTTTCTCTCTCTCTCTCTCTCTCTCTCTCTCTCTCTCCCTCTCTCTCTCTCTTCTTCGTATAGAAGTCTTGCTCTGACATCCCACTTTGTTTTGGGGAGCTAATTGATGTGGGGGATTGATCTGTCCAGCAGTTTCCCTCCTCCAGCACAATCATGATGGCGTCCAAAATCTCCCTCATCTGGATGGAGACAGGGATTCCATGCCGAGATAGAGTCAGATCATAACAAGAGAAAATTCCATTCCTCATGTTGATATTTTGATTTGCTGAATTCACAGCAAGAACATGAAGCCGACATCAACATACCAAGGCTAAAAACTTTATGATTCCAAGGCTAAAATGTTATAATAATGCCTTTGGGTTTTGAAGCAGCTAGGTCTATGTTGTGTCTATCTTTGAATGAACAAATAAGCTTCTGAAAAGTAGAATCATAAAATACAGCTTTAGCTCCATTCTAGTGAAGTTGCATTCCTCAGGCTGACAATAGGCGGGATGGCTCTCCACAGCAGGCACAGTTCATTACCCTTCTGTCTCCCTCTCTCTCTCCCTCTGTCTTCCTCTCTCTCTCTCTCCCTCTCTCTTCCCCCCTCTTTCCCGCCCTCTCTCTCACCCTCTCTCTCTTTCTCTCTCTCTCTCCCTCTCTATATCTTGCTTTCTTATTCTGTCTGTCTCTCCCCTTGGTCTGGCCTCAACTCTATTTGGCCCTAGTCCGGCTCCGGGCCACCCAAGGGTCAGACCTACAGGAGCTGGGTCTTTCCTCTCTCTCTCTCTCTCTCTCTCTCTCTCTCTCTCTCTCTCTCTCCCTCCTTGTTCTCTCTATCTTTCTCCTTCCCCCTGCTAAGGGCCATCCAGATGGGCCAGGCGGTGACGGGGTCAAGTGATGTGAGGGCCGAGTGAGCTGTGTGCCGGCGGGCCGGCTGGTTGGGAGACTAAACACTCTGTGCTGGGAATGTCGTTGTTTGGGAGATCCTGCGCAGGTCTGTCTTATGTACTCAGCTGCCGCAGGGTCAGACAACCGCGCAGGGTGCCCCAGCACTGCACTACACTACACAACACTGGGCTGCTCCGCACTACACAACGCTGGGCTGCTCTGCACTACACAACGCTGGGCTGCACTACACAACACTGGGCTGCTCTACACAACGCTGGGCTGCTCTGCACTACACAACACTGGGCTGCTCTGCACTACACAACACACTACATAACACTGGGCTGCTCTGCACTACACAATGCTGGGCTGCTCTGCACTACACAACACTGGGCTGCACTACATAACACTGGGCTGCTCTGCACTACACAACGCTGGGCTGCTCTGCACTACACAATGCTGGGCTGCTCTGCACTACACAACACTGGGCTGCACAACACAACACTGGACTGCACTACACAACACTGGACTGCACTACACAACACTGCTCTGCACTACACAACGCTGGGCTGCACTACATAACACTGGGCTGCTCTGCACTACACAATGCTGGGCTGCTCTGCACTACACAACGCTGGGCTGCTCTGCACTAAACAACGCTGGGCTGCTCTGCACTACACAACACTGGGCTGCACTACACAACATTGGGCTGCTCTGCACTACACAACACTGCTCTGCACTACACAACGCTGGGCTGCTCTGCACTACACAACGCTGCTCTGCACTACACAACACTGCTCTGCACTACACAACACTGCTCTGCACTACACAACACTGCTCTGCACTACACAACGCTGGGCTGCTCTGCACTACACAACACTGCTCTGCACTACACAACACTGCTCTGCACTACACAACGCTGGGCTGCTCTGCACTACACAACACTGGACTGCACTGCACAACACTGGACTGCAGTACACAACACTGGACTGCAGTACACAACACTACTCTGCACTACACAACACTGCTCTGCACTACACAACACTGCTCTGCACTACACAACGCTGGGCTGCTCTGCACTACACAACACTGCTCTGCACTACACAACACTGCTCTGCACTACACAACGCTGGGCTGCTCTGCACTACACAACACTGGACTGCACTGCACAACACTGGACTGCAGTACACAACACTGGACTGCAGTACACAACACTACTCTGCACTACACAACACTGCTCTGCACTACACAACACTGGACTGCACTACACAACACTGGGCTGCTCTGCACTACACAACACTGGACTGCACTACACAACGCTGCTCTGCACTACACAACACTGGACTGCACTACACATTGCTGCTCTGAATAGCTCTCTCTGCCAGGATGCCTTTTCTAGCCCGTTAACTGCTGCTGAGCAAGGATCCTGCCAAATGCCACACACACACACACACACACACACACACGTACACACACACACACCCACACAGACACATACACACACACACACACACACACACACACACACACACACACACACACACACACACACATACATTACATTCACACACACACACACACACACACACACACACACACACACACACACACACATACATTACATTCACACACACACACACACACACACACACACACACACACACACACACACACATACTGTATAGACACATGCTCATGCATACATGCATGTGTGAGTGGCTTGACATTGTGAGTGGAGGATAAGCAAGCTGATGGGTGTCTCTCTTTTCACTTTTCATCTTCTCACTGCCCCCATCCTGCTACATTTGGGTGGGCTGCTAGAAATGTAAAAACAAACAAAAAAATGGTACTACGTACAGTAGCTTGAGTTGCTGCAGCCAGGGATAGGCAGTATTTTTGATACATGTACTAAAAATTTCAAATTTGTATTTCATTTTGTTGAAGAAAATGGCTTCGTATTTCGTATCCAAATACTTTATAGGTGTGTATTGTTGTAGTTACAGTAAAAATACTGGGAACTATTTTTGGAAAAACCAATAACCTACTTTTGGTGATGTGAAAATAATGAATGCAGCCTCTGACTGGTGCTGACTTGTTTTACCAGACTTGCTGTGAGCAGAATATTTGAGATTCAGGAAGATGTTCCAGTGCAAGTTGAGTAACTTGTACACTGCTTGTCATGTTTTGTTTATAATTTTTCTGTACAAACACAAATTAATACTGTAGCTACAATAGCTAATGCTCTATTGTTTTGCAATTTTGTAATCTTTGTGTAACATTAGTGTTTTAAAAATATTTAAAATCTAGATAATGCCAAAAACAGAACTTGCAATCACCAGTGGTTTTTTGGTATGGGAAAAAAAAATCCAATTCAGGGATTAATTTTAGGGGGAAAAACAACACATATCTGACAGTAAGACACCAGACTCTGGGTCCTGACACTGTAATCTGTGATCTTGTCTGTAGCGCAGTGAAGCGGGCCCTGGATGATGTAGAGGCGTGTGTGAAAGAGGGATTGTCCTCAGGTCCGAGCGCCTGCAGGACCCTCTCCTCTGCCCGCCGTTAACTGGGTATCACATGTACCATTAAGAACTGGCACCCAATCAATCCTTGCATACATAAAATAGCTTGCTGAGTGCACACAGAGCGTATTTGTTGTAGGAATGGTGGTATTTTGAGTAACGGACCCTCATTGGATTTTTCCAGATTCGTCTTAGGTTGTTTGACGGCTTGTGTGAGCAGGCCGTTTCCACGGCGCCCGAGCCGGATAGTGCCGCGCTAAGCGATCTCTGCTATGACATGGTAGCTGGATAAATAGGCACCCTTTGGCACCAACAAATCAATGTGTGCTCTACATTTTGGGTGTGCGCATGCAAGGTATGCATACTGTATTATAACCAAAGGCTTTGAACAACAACAGAAAAGCCATCCGGAAGCCCACAGACCCACGTCACAGTTATTTATGAGGCTGGATCAAAGAAAACAATGGCCAGAGTACTAGATGAGGGAGAAGCAGAGGAGCGCTGGGAGCAGGGAGGTGAGACTGCGGTGGGGCCAACACTCCAGCGCTGATGCGCCCAGACAAAGCCCGGCCCGTGGGTGGAAGTGGGTGTGCCAGGCAACTCATGCAGACAAACAGCTCTTAGTCACTGTAAGGGTGCCAGGCTTTCATCCAACTCAAGTCTCCCTGCCTGTCTGTCTGTCTGTTTGTCTGTCTGTCTGTCTGCCTGTGTCTTGCTCTCGCTCTCCCAACACACATGTGCACAAAGCCATGGAAAACCATCTCTGCTGTCAAACCACAAGCTGTGTGTGTGTGTGTGTGTGTGTGTGTGTGTGTGTGTGTGTGTGTGTGTGTGTGTGTGTGTGTTTATGTGTGCACCACCTCTCTTCAAGTTCTTCTTGAGCTAAGTCCTCAATCCAACATTTCCCTGCCAAATGACAGAAGGGGGTAAAAGAATGACAGGGGGAGACGTGGAGAGGTGGAGAGAAACAGAGAGAGAGAGAGAGGAGGAGGGGTGGAGAGAAAGAGAGAGAGAGAGAGAGAGAGAGAGAGAGAGAGAGAGAGAGGAGAACTGGAGAGAAGTGAAGCTTTCTGTGGGATGCCTTGCTGCACAGACAAAAAGTGGGTGATTTAGAATGCAGTGAGGTGTGTCGGTGGGAGAGATGAATGTTCATCAGGGAGGCTCTGCACTCTCTCTCTCTCCCTCTCTCTCTCTCTCTCTCCCTCTCTCCCTCTCTCTCTCTCTCTCTCTCTCTCTCCCTCTCTCTCTCTCACTCTCTCTCTCTCCCTCTCTCTCTCCTCGGTGCTGTGTGGAGGACCACACAGGCTCCTGGTCTGCGCGGGCCGCCCCTCATGCCCATGATGGAGCGAGAATGTGTGTATTTTCATACGGGTCCATAAAGGAGACAAACAGCGCGAGCGCCACAGCACTCTGGAAATAAATAATGGAAAATGGGGGCCAGAGAGCAGCACGTCCCTCTGCCTCACTTTCATCTGTGTGTGTGTGTGTGTGTGTGTGTGTGTGTGTGTGTGTCTGAGAGCACTTTTCCTACTGTACAACATGGGAGACGGCTCTGCTGAGCTTTTAACACTTTGCTTTTCTTGATCTGTCTATCGGCCACAGAGACAGGGCTTGGCTTGGAATACACATATATTCCTGTTCCTTTCTCAGCACCTCACTGGCTCAGTTCTCAGTTAAACGGATACAGACGAACCAAAATACAGTAGATGCACTTAAAGTAAATATTAAACGTGTATACAATAACATGAAAGCTGTTGGTAATACTTGTAATCATGGTTTCTTCTCCTATAGGGGAAAACAAATCTGCCAGAGAGTAAATGTTGTACATATGATACAAGAATAGAATAGAATATAATAGAATACAAAAGAATAAAAAGAAATAGATGAAATAGCTATGACTGATATGTAAATATGAGGGAGGGTGTCCATGATAGAACATGCTTGTAGTGCAGTGGTTAACAGCTTAATCTTGACAAAGCGTGACATTGTGAAGATGATATCATGTAGCTGCCAGCATCTGAGCTGTGAGCTGTGACATCTGAAGAGTGGAGACGTGACAACTGAAGCAGATCTCAGCCTTCTGACTGACACAGCTAGCTGGAACTAATCACAGCAGACGCCCCAAAGGGGTCATATTCAAAAGCTAGCCTTCAGGCAGCTATTTCAGGTGTGAGCTGTGCTCTTTTGCACTGGTGGCATCAGTCTAAGCACAATTAACTCCACTTCAACAGCACATTGTACTTACCTGTATAACTCCCTTTTACCTAGAGAGAGATTTATGAGCTTTCATTGTTTCATTCCCATGTGTAATCCCTCCTTCTGTGTGTGCATGTGTGTGCGTGTGCGTGTGCAGGTGTGTGCGTTTACCCTCCAGGGTTGGATGAAGTCAAATGTATCGTTCTTATTGTGACACCGTTGCAAATCCCCTTGCCATGGAGACCCCCCCCCCTCTCTCTCTCTCTCTCTCTCTCTCGGCCCTCATGGGAAATTGTTGTACCAGGCGGCGCGCCAGCACTTAGGTGACCTGCATGGCCACGGCGAGGGCTACGCTTTTGATAAAACACACTACACGGGAAGCACTATGCGTTATCTCTCCCATTTCCCACTACAAAAAAACAGCAGACGGGGACAGCGGGCTGCGATGATTGTGGATTACAGTTCACAACCTTCCGAATGTTCACAGATGAAAAAAAAAATCATTCTCATAACATTCACACAACATTCTCACAACCCAGTCCTCACACTCGTATATAAATCCATTAAAGAAGAGACACGGCGGCTTTGCTGGGGTTGTATGAGTCTAACCTCTGACCTTTGACCCCATGGCAGTAAATCACTTCCTTTCGGACATGTCTGGGAGTTCCCAGCCACGGTGCCCACGCTGGGGCTGAATCATTAGACCACAGGTCAGCGGGCAGACAGCTATGATCATGAGAACATCACGTGAACGGTCATTTTTAATCTAGAACCTCATAAAGACAAGATGGACGCTGCCCCTAACATTACTGATGCCACCTCTAATCTCAAACACAATCCCTCTGCCTGAGTTTCACTAGGGTGTAAGCTCTCAGCTGCTCCAGTGTGTGTATGTGTGTGTGTGTGTGAGCATGTGTGTGATCTTATTTAGTACAGATTTGTGACACAAGAGTATAAAGTGAAAGGCTGGAATGGCAGTAAGTGTTGTAAGCTTTTGCATCTTGAATTTACACAAAAACGCTTCAGTTTAAGGAGCAAGCAGCTGGCCAGTCATGCAATTTACATGAACAATAACAGTTAACATGGCACATTTACTGGAGAACGGTACTGTGCGTTAACCTTGTGGCCTACAGGAGCCGGGGGAAGAGGGCTGTGAGTCCTGCAGGAAAATAAACTCACATTGGCTCAGCATTCCCAGCTGGTCCCCTTACATGGAGAACGCCCCAGGGTCAAAGTGATTCACAGTTACTGTAAGCACAGTTTGCGAGCTTGGACTGGGCTGCATAGGGGAGTCA